>NC_047674.1:61176473-61213973 GCF_011762505.2 Arvicanthis niloticus | reverse complement strand
CCTCAACATTTTGCTTGGGCCACGACATTTTTTGGCCGCCCCAACGTGGGGCTAGTGTGGACCCCAACAGTTTTTGTTTTTTGATATGAAATTGATTACTGTTCTTTTGAGGTCTGTGAAGAATTATACTGAAATTTTAGTGGGTATGGCATTAACTCTGTAGATTGCTTTTGGTAGGATGACCACTTTTACTATGTTAATCCTATGTATCCATGAGCAATGGAGATCTTTCCATCTTCTGATACCTTCTTCAATTTCTTTCTTCAAAGACTTGAAGTTTGTAATCAAATGAATCTTTCATTTGCATGGTTAGAATTCCCATGAGATATATTATTTGAGGATATTGTGAAAGTGCTGTTTCTTTGATTTCTTTCTCAGTTCACTTGTCATTTGTATATAGGAGGGCTATTGATTTCGGCTATTTTTGTGTTCATCTACTTTGCTGAGTCCTTATCACCTGTTATTCCTTAGTTGAATTTTTAGGATAACTTATGTACACTATCATATCATCTGTAAATAAAGATATTTCAACTTTTTTCTTTTCAAGGTGTATCCCCTTGATCTCCTTTGGTTGTCTAATTGCTGTATCTGAAACTTCAAGTAATATATTAAATACATATGAAGAAAGTAGACAACTGTCTCTTGTTCCTGATTTTAGTGGAATTGCTTTGAGTTTCTCCCCATTTAATTTGATGTTGGCTATAGGCTTGCTGTAAACTGCTTTTATTATGTTGAGGTATATCTCTTGTATCCCTAATCTCTCCAGGACTTTCATCATGAAAGGGTATTGGATTTTTGTCAAAGGCCTTTTCTGTATCTAATGAAATGACTATGTGAAGTTTTTTCTTTATATGGTAGATTATATTTACTGATTTCTGTATATTGGAACATCCCAGTGTCTCTGGGATAAGGCCTACTTGATCATAATGGATGATCTTTTAGATGTTTGTAAGTATTTTATTAAGAAATTTTGCATCTATTTTCATAAGGAAAGATGGTTTGTAATTCTCTTTCTTTCTTGGGGTCTTTGTGCAGTTTGGGTATCAAGGTGACTGTAGTCTCATAAAAATTAATTGTGTTTTTTTGTGTTTTTATTTTGACATTAACTTTTTTTTTAATCTGATAATTCACTGCACTAAACCCATCTGGCCTTGGGCATTTTTTATTTTTGTTGTTGTTGTTGTTAATATGTCAAGTTTCACACCTGGGACAAGAAACTAAAGTGCTTATTTAACATATTAAAGCAGACTTGGCCTCCAGGTTATCCCAGCATCCTTCAGTCCCTTCCTGTTACAACGTATGTCGGGCATACCTGAACATCAATCTTAAACTCTCTGGCCTTTCCCCCAGAGGCTTCATAATCCAGACATTTGGTTATCTGATTTCCTTTTGTACCTTTGGCATCTTGCTGCTGTATTTGGTTCCCCTCTCTCCCTTCCTCTCCTCCTCTTCCCACATGATTCAGGGCCATGACCACTGGGCTCTCCCAGTTGTGTCTGCCTTTGGCTATACTCTCCCACATATCTATAATAATAGATATCTCCTTTACCACACCTAGAAGCAGTCATGTCCTTTTCTTTTCCTTTTTTGATTCAGGTTGTGTAAAATAAATTATTTTTAATATAAGTGTACATAGTAAATTAATCCAGAGGCTGTATTTCTTTATCCTTGCTAGTCCCAAATAACCACACAGAGAAACCAAGATTTATTTCAAGCTGCACCTCAGTATTTGGGCAGTTAATAATTTATAATGACTGCTATGCTACTCTGTCTACCTCCCAGTCCCATCCCATGATACTTGCATTTATTATTGATCTGGATCTTTGGGTTTCTGATGTTTTTTCTTATAGTGTCTTCTCATACCCTTTCCTCATGTAGATTTGATCTGAAACTCCCTCCTGTCTTTCTCCATTCCCTGACTGGTGGAAGCCCTGCCCTATTCTCTCTTCTGCCCAGCCACTGGGTGATTAGGATTTATTCACTAGGCAGAGAAAAAATGGTAAGAATTGTTTACATAAACAGGAGGGTTTTTGTTGTTGTTGTTGTTTTTTTGTTTTTGTTTTTTTGTTTTTTTGTTTTTCGAGACAGGGTTTCTCTGTATAGCCTTGGCTGTCCTGGAACTCACTCTGTAGACCAGGCTGGCCTCGAACTCAGAAATCCACCTGCCTCTGCCTCCCAAGTGCTGAGATTAAAGGCGTGTGCCACCACTGCCCAGCGGAGATTCTTGATATAACCATTACAATCCCCTGTCTGGATTGAAACAAGATATAAAGGCAGAGAAATCAGCATTTAAATCAACACAAGGATAACCTTTACATGGTACACAAAACATTATGCCTACAAGGTTGGATGAATTTTAATTGTTACGTCTATTTCACTGGGGGTTATAGATCTGTTTTAAGTTGCTTATTTGATTGGGATTTAACTTTGGTAAGTAGTACCTTTCGAGAAAATTATTGGAAAAACGAGAGACCCACCCACCACAATGGCACACGGTACAGGCAAAGACTCCCAGAGGCTCCCGAAGCGGGAGTCACTGCAGTGTGCAAGTATGTGGGAGACAAATGGGAGAAAAGGAGAAACAGAACAGTGAGTATTATGAAGAGAGGCAGAACTAGAGATGTGAGGGTGACAAAGAATAGCCTGTTGTGAGTACTCTGTGCGCCACCTGAGGCCATAGTAAAGTCCCAGACTATGCTGCTGCTGAGCGCCATGTCTGGGTCTGTGGCCATGCAACAGTATGGGTCTGTGGCTCTAAAAACCATGAGGACATCCCTGGTCCGACTGCAGTCTGAGACCCCATCAGTGTCCAAGGGCTGTGCAAAGATCACCCTGCCCTTCACCGGCTGCAGTGCTTGGGAGAGCCAGCTTTGCCTGGGCAGCACAGTCGGCTGCCAGCCCACCAGCTCTCCTGAACCTGTACCACCAGGGTGGGCTTCAGCACTACCATGGCTAGCTCAGCCAATGCTGCAGTTTGCAAGGGCTTGCAGGATCAGCTCACCCACTCTCATGCCCTCAGGGTCAGCTCACCTGCACCCATGCCCAACTATGGCAACTGTACAGTGTTGCCCCGTTGAGGGGTGGGGCCCATTCTCCCATATGTTGCAGCCAGCAAAAGGCTAGACCAGCTCTCCTGCCTCCCCTGGTGGCAGGGGCACTGATCAGTTGGCCTTGAGTGCCTGAATGTGGAAGAGCTGGCCCTGCTCCTTGCCAGCTCCAGTGTTGAGTGAACTGGAGACCTCATCCTGGTGATATGGATGCAGGAGACTTGGAGAGATGACCAACTCAGCTACTACCCAGGCCCAGATCCAGGGCTTTGAGTTGACCCACCCTGAAATCTACATTATCTATGTATTATTGGAGCCTGTGAAAGGGTCAGCTCTGCAGATCTAAAGCTTCAGGATCTCCATGACACAGGGCAATAACAGGATATCTGAGAGGAGTCCTGGTAAGGATGGTGTAACAGAAGCCAGCGGTCTCGAATCAGACCAATGACTCATTGCAATGACTAAAGAGCATACTGTGAGACAGACTGTGACACACTACAGTTTTCACGAGATAATTTCTATGCTTCATTTTGTCTATTTTAATAAATTCTCTTTTTTTTTGTAAAGGAGGTTGCAAGGGCAGAGGACAGATCTAAGAGAACAGGGAAATGAGTGGGGTTGGGGTGCATGATGTGAAACTCACAGAGAATCAGTAAAAGAGTTTTTAAAAAAGAAAAAATTTCCATTTGATTTAGATTTCTCCATTTTGGTGGAGTATAGGTTTTTAAAGTATGTCCTTATGATTTTCTGGATTCCCTATGTGTCTGTTGTTATGTTTCCTTTTCTTTTTAAAAAACCATTACTATTTATTTATTTATTTATTTATATTCCAGAAGTTGCCCTAGTTCACCCTCCCTGAGTTCTTCACCCCATTACCCTTCCCCCGTGTCTCTGAGAGGCTGCTCCCCCACCTACCCTCCCATCCCCACCTCACCCCCATAAGCAGCATCCCTCTTCCATGAGGCATCAAGTTTCTACAGGATTAAGTGCATCTTCTGAGGCCAGACAAGGCAGTCCTCTGTTACACATGTTCCTAGGGCCACAAACCAGCTCATTATGCTCCTTGGTTTCTGGTTTAGTCTCTGGGAGATCTGAGGGGACCAGGTTAATTGACACTGTTGTTCTTTCTGGGATTGCCATCCCCTTCAGTTCCATCAGTCTTTCCTCTAACTTTTCCATATTTGTTCCTGACCTCAATCCAATGGTTGGTTGTAAGTATCTATAGTTGTTTCAGTCAGTTGCTAATAGAGGTCCTCTGAGGATAGCCATGTCAGGCTCCTGTCTGCACTTAGAATATGGGCTCAGTAATAGTATCAGGATTTAGTCTGTATGCATGCTCAAGTTGGGCTGGTCACTGGTGGCTATTCTTTCAGTCTCTGCTCCATTTTTGTTTCTCCATTTCCTTTAGACAGAAACAATCTGGGTTAAAAGTTTTGAAGATGGGTGGGTGCCCCACCTCTGCCTGAACTTGGGGCCATGTCTATCTAATGGAGGTTGTCTCTTCTGGTTCCATCTCTCCACCGTTGGACATTTTGGCTAATGTCATCTCCATTGAGTCCTAGTAGCCTCTTAGATCCCAGGTCTCTGGGACTTTCTAAAGGTTCTCTCTGCCCCTTAACCCCTACTACTGCATATTTTGATTCATTTTCCTAGCCCTCTGGGATTCTTTCCTGTCTCTCCCCATACCTGATCCTGCCCCTCCTTTTCTCATCCCCCCCTCTCCACTCTCCCACTCAGTTTCCTCCCTCCCATTGCTTCCTGTGATTATTTTGTTCCTCTTCTAAGTGGGTTTCAGGTATCCACAATTGCAGCTTCTTTTAAAGCTTCCTATGGTTTGTGAGTTGTATCATGGGTATTCTGAACTTTCTGGCTAATAGCCACGTATCAGTGAGTACATACCATGCATGTCCTTTTGAGTCTGGGTCATCTCACTCAGGATACTTTCTAGTTCCATCCACTTGCCTGCAAAATTTATGATGTCTTCATTTTTAATAACTGAATAGTATTCCATTGTGTAAATGAACTACATTTTCCATACCCATTCTTTGGTTGAGGGATATCAGTTAGTGAAGATCTATTCCCCATCTGTAGGTTGCCATTTTGTCCTTTGCTTATAGAAGCTTGTCAGTTTCATGAGGTCTCATTTGTCAATTGCTGATCTTAGAGCCTTAGCCACTGGTGATCTGTCCAGGAAATTTTCTCCTGTGCCAATGTGACTGAGGCTATTTCCCATATTCTCTTCTATTAGATTCAGTATATTTAGTTTTATGTGGAGGTCCTTGATCTACTTGAACTTGAGCTTTATATAAGGAGATAAATATGGATCAATTTGCACTCTTCTCCATGCAGACCACCAGTTAGACCAGCATCATTTGTTGAAGATGCTTCTTTCCCCACTGTATAGTTTTGGCTTCTTTGTCAAAGGTGTGTCATTTTATTTTTGGATCTTCAGTTATATTCCACTAATTGACCTGTCTGTCTCTGTACCAACACCATATATATATATGTATATGTATATGTATATGTATATGTATATGTATATGTATATGTATGCATGTTTATAATCACTATTGTTGTGTAGTATAGCTTTAGGTCAGGAATGGTGATACCCCCAGAAGTCCTATTTTTTTATTGTTTTTTTATTGTTGAGAACTGTTTTCGATATCCTGGGTTTTTGTTTTTCCCTATGAAGTTGAGAATTGCTCTTTCCAGGTCTGTGAAGAATTGTGTTGGAGTTTTGATGGGGTTGCACTGAATCTGTAGATCGCTTTTAGTAGGATGGCCATCTTTACTATGTTAATTTTTTTTGTTTTTGTTGTTACTGAAGTCTAGCCTTAGACCTTGGTGATCTGATAGGATGCACGGGATTATTTCAATCCTCTTGTATCCGTTGAGGCTTGTTTTGTGTCCGATTATATGCCACTTTTGGAGAAGATACCATGAGTTCCTGAGAAGAAGGTATATTCTTTTGTTTTAGGGTGAAATGTTCTATACATATCTGTTAAGTCCACTTGGTTCATAACTTCTATTAGTTTCACTGTGTCTCTGTTTAGTTGATTTTTCAATGACCTGTCTGTTGGTTAGAGTGGGATGTTGAAGTTTCCCACTATTATTGTGTGAGGTTCAATGTGTGTTTTGAGCTTTAGTAAACTTTTTTTTTTTTTAATGAATGTGGGTGCCCTATATTTGGGGTATGGGTGTTCAGAATTGAGACTTCATCTTTGTGGATTTTTCCTTTGATGAGTATGGAGTGTCCTTCTCCATCTCTTTTGATAACTTTTGGCTGAAAGTCTATTTTATTGGATGTTAGAACGGTTATTTCAGCGTGTTTCTAGGGAACATTTGCTTGGATACTTTTTTCCCAGCCTTTTACTCTGAGGTAGTGTTTGTCTTTGTCACTGAGGTGTGTTTCTTGTATGCAGCAAATCCTGTGTACATATCCAGTCTGTTAGCCTATGTCTTTTTATTTGGGAATTGAGTCCATGGTTATTGTGAGATATTAAAGAACAGTGATTGTTGGTTCCTGCTATTTTTGTTATTGGAGTTTATAGTATGTGTGTGTGTGTGTGTGTGTGTGTGTGTGTGTGTTTCTTCTTTTGGCTTTGTTGTGAGATGATTAATTTTTGTGTTTCCTTTGGTGTAGATACCCTCTTTGTGTTGGAGTTTTCCTTCTAGAATTCTCTGTAGGGCTGGGTTACTAGATAGATATTGTTTAAATTTGGTTTTGTCATAGAATATATTGGTTTCTCCATCTGTGATGTTTGAGAGCTTTCCTGGGTACAGTAGCCTGAGCTGGTCTTTGTGGTCTCTTAGGGTCTGCATGACATCTGTCCAGGATCTTCTAGCTTTCATAGTCTCTGTTGGGCAGTCTGTATAATTCTGATAGGTCTGCCTTTGTATGTTACTTGTTCTTTTTCCCTTGTAGCTTTTAATATTCTTTCTTTGTTCTGTAAATTTTTGTGTTTTGATTATTATGTGATGGGAGATTTTTTTTCCTGGTCCAATCTAATTGGTGTTCTATAAGCTTTTTGTATGTTCATAGGCATCTCTTTCTTTAGGTTGGGGAGATCTTCTTCTATGATTTTGTTGAAAATATTTTCTGGCCCTTGGAGCTAGACTACTTTATGTTCTTCTATTTCTATTATTCTTAGGTTTGTTTTTTTTTTTTCAATTTGTCCTGGATTTTCTGGATGTTTTGGGTTAGGAGCATTTTAAGCTTTGTATTTTCTTTGACTGTTATGTCAATGTCTTCTATGGTATCTTCTATGCCTGAGATTCTCTCTTCTATCTCTTGTATTCTGTTGGTGATGATTGCATCTGTCACTCCTGATCTCTTTCCTAGGTTTTCCATCTCTAGGGTTGCCGCCATTTGTGATTTCTTAATTATTTCTACTTCCATTTTTAGGTGTTGGACCACTTTGTTCAATTCTTTCATCTGTTTTATTGTGTTTTCCTATAATTATTTAAGGGATTTATGTGTTTCTTCTTTAAAGGTTTCTACCTGTTTGCCTGTGTTTTCCTGTATTTCTTTAAGTGAGTTATTTATATCCTTCTTAAAAGTCTTTGTTGTCTTCATGAGATGGTATTTTAAGTCAGCCTCTTGGTTTTCAGGTGTTTTGGTGTATCAAGGTTTGCTGTGGTGGGAACTGAGTTTTGATAGTGCCAAAGTATATTGGCTTCTGTTGCTTATATTCTTGCATTTGCCTTTTGCCATCTGGTTTTCTGGTGTTAATTGGTCTGGGTTTCTCCGTCTGGAGCCTGCCTCCTGTGTTCCTGGTTATAACAGATCTCTTGGGAGATCTATAGACTGTGGTGTTGGGAGAGGGGTAGTCACACCAATCTGCCCTGGCTTTTTAAGAAAATCTTTAGTTCTTTTTTCATTTCTGTCTTGGCCTGTTTTTCATTCAGTAGAGAGTTGTTCAGTTCTCATGAGTTTATGAACTTTCTGTAATTGCTGAAATCCACCTTTAGCCATGGTGGTCTGATAGGAAGCAGGGAGTGATTTCAATTTTTTTTTTTGTATCTGTTGAGGGTTACTTTGTGTATGAGTATGTGGTCAACTTTGGAGAAAGTTCCATGATGTTCAGAAGAAGGTGTATTATTATGTTTGAGCGAAATATTCTTCAAACATTTATTGCAGAATTTTAGCAGAGACATTTTCTTCGGCATGAATTTAAGAGTGATGGCACCTAGGCTTTGAAGTAGCCTTTTAAAAATAGTCAATTGTTGTTATCTGAAGTTTATGGAGTTATTCTTTTGAAATATTTACAGAGCTTTTGCATGATGTCGTCCTCAGACATACTTGGCAAAACAGGAAGTCTTGTATGGCTGAGAATTGCTTAGGTAATGGTTCCTTCAAACAACTCCTAGATCAGATTACAAAATTTGGTATGTGGAAAGTACACATACTAAAAGTTCCTTTTGTATAACAATTGTCTCTGCAAAACAGGTTTGGAGTTTGGTCCTTCAGAGTCTGATCCCAGCTATTAAGAAGCCTAACTTCATTCTGCAGTGTCTCTCTTTGCTAGCCTCATGTAACCCAAAACACCAAAAAATATCTCTTACTGATTTATATAAGTCAAATAACTCCAGCATTTCTGTGTTTTGTTCCTACCTGAATGACTTGCCTGTTGGTGAGAGCAGGATATTGATGTCTCCCACTGTCAGTGTGTGAGGGTCAGTATGTAACTTAAGCAACAGTAGTGTTTTTTTAAAAGATACATTATTTTATATATATGAGCACACTGTAGCTTCAGACACACCAGAAGAGGGCATCAGATCCCATTACAGATGGTTGTGAGCTACCATATGGTTGCTGGGAATTGAACTCAGGACCTCTGGAAGAGCAGTCAGTGCTCTTGACCTCTGAGCCATCTATCTCTCTAGCCCAACAGTAGTGTTTTTCTTTGGCTTCCTGTCCTCCCTCCCTCCCACCCTCCCTCAACCTCCCCTCCCTCCCTCCCTCCCTCCCTCCCTCCCTCCCTCCCTCCCTCCCTCCCTCCCTTCCTTCCTCTTCTTCTTCTTCTTTTTCTTCTTCTTCTTCCTCCTCCTCTTCCTCCTCTTTCTCATCCTCTTGAGACAAGGTCTCCTTTAATCTACAATGTAAACCAGGCTAGCCTCATCTCAACCTCATGAAAAATCCTTCTGCCTCTGCCCCCCCCGCCCCCCAATGCTGAGACTAAAGGCATGCACTACCACATCCAGCAGTATCATTTCTTTAATAACCATGGCTGCCCTTGTGTTTGTGACACAGATGTTAAGAATTGAACTGTTAATGGACTTTTCTTTTTGAATATGTATTGTTCTTTCCTTTCTCTTCTGACTAGTTTTGGTTTGAAGTCTATTTTGTCAGATATTACAATCTAACAAATTAATTAACAAAAATTAAAATCCAACACCAACTTTCTTCTTAGATCTATTTGCTTGGAATATTTTTTCCAACCCTTTTTCCTGAGGTAATGTTTATCCTTGATGTTGATGTGAGCTTCTTGGATACAACAGAAGGATGCATACGGTTTTAACATTCTGTTACTCTGTGTCTTTTTATTGGAGAATTGAGACCATTGATATTGAGAGATATCAATGACCAATGATTGATGATTTCTTTTTTTTTTTTGTTATGAGTTTGTGTGTGTATTTCTCTTCTTTTGATTTTGTTGACTTAAGATTATTTCTTTATTGTTTTAATGGCTATAGTTACACTCTTTATGTTGGAGTTTTTCTTTTAGCACCTTCTGTAGGTTCTGTAGGATTGGATTTGTATATAGATATTGTTTAAATTTGGCTTTATTATGGAATATCTTTTTTGTTTTTCTCACTGGTTTTCAACACAGAGTTTCACTCTATGACTCTGGCTATCTTGGAACTCATTCTGTAGTCCAGGCTGGCCTCGCACTCATACAGTTCTGTTTGCCTCTGACTCCTGAGCACTGGGATTAAATGCATGCACTGCCATCATACAGCTATCATGGAATATTATTTTATCTATCTATGGTTATTGAAAGTTTGGATCAGTATAGCAGTAGTCTCAGTTGTCACCTGTGGTCTCTCATCTGAGTGTTCTGTACATCTTTCTAGGCTGTTCTGGCTTTTAGAGTCTGTCTTAGTGTTTCTATTGCTGTGAAAAGAAATCATGATCACGGCAACTTTTCTAAAGGAAAATATTTAATTGGGGCTGGCTTACACATCACATGTTTAGCCCATTATCATCATGGCAGGAAACATGGCTGCATGTAGGCATACATGGTGCTGGAGAAGGATTTGAGAGTTTTACATCTTGATGTCAGGGTAGTAGAAAGAGACTGTGTACCATACTGGGCATAGCTTGAGCATATGAGACCTCAAAGCCCACCTCCCACAGTGACATACTTACTCTAACAAGGCCATATCTCCTTATAGTGCCACCCCCTACACGTCAAGCATTCAAACACGTAGGTGTTATTTTGGGTCTATTTTATTGAGTTATTATAGCTCTGTCTCCCTCTCACCCTTATTCTACCCTAATTCCTTTCTTTTTTTGTTTTTTTTCTCTGTTCTTTTATTTATTTATTTTTTATTGGGTATTTTATTTACATTTCAGATTCCATCCCCTTTCCCCATTTCCCCTCCCTAGAAAACCCCTATCCCATACCCCCTTCTCCTTTTTGCTTTTATACAGTTTTTAAAATGTTAACCAATGGCTTTATAAATTTGGTAATGCTCAATATCAATCAGAAGTGTAACCTAATACCCAACCTAGATATATCAACTATCTTTGACTGGTGGAGACATGTGAACATCTGCCTCCACGTCTGCGCCCCCCCCCCTTCTCTCTCATCACCTAGCTCCTCCTCTCCTTCTCCTCCTCTTCTCTTTATTCCTCTCACCTTAGCTCCTCCTATATATCACCCTTCCTGTTAAAATAAAACTTTTCTCTCAAAATACAGTTAGAGCATAACTATACCAATTTATGTCAGTAAGGTACAAGATAGACCTAATACCCAGTCCATCATTTTGTTGACTAAGCAGAACCTCTGTCATCTCTCCTAAATAAAAGACTTAGTTCTGAACCTGGCTTTTTTTCCCCTTGGCTTTAGAATGAATGCCAGTTGAAAATCATCCTCTCAAATCTTTTCTCTCAAAGTAAATAGCAAGGATTGGCTACGAGACTATAAGTTTTCAACCCCATCAGAAATCCAGAATGACTGAGTTAACTGAAATTATGGGAAGCACAAAGCATAGCTTCTAAAACATAGCCAATTTATAGAGACTGCTGAACACCTGGACAGTCCCTATACTACAGAACGTTGGAGCATCCGATCTTTAGCCTTCTGGCCCAGGATCATCTGACAGACCTAGTGATGCAGAATTATTAAGGGCTGATTACTCTGTCTTGGCAGATATAATCAGTCGGCTATTCTGCAAGTGTGTCCTTTTCTGGACAGTGATTTGTCTGTAGATGGAAAGAGGCAAATCTTGCCTAGTGGCTGACTCACCACAATTGGAATAACTCCAAAGATTTTCAATTTCTTCTTAGAATCCAAGACAGGAAGCTGTCAGGAGCAGACAGGTCTCTAATCAAAATGAACATTAATACATAAATGTTTGTCACGTCAATTCTGTGGATTTCTGATGTTTTGAAAGCCAGCTATTTATGTAAGGCACTCTGGACTGTTGTCTGTTAACTCCTCTCAGCTATTTCTAAATAAAATATAGAAGATACCCTAACAATAAACTCAAAGCCATGAATTTACTATAGGCCCTTAACTCACAGGCTAACAATCTCAAATAAGTTAAAAAAGTTAAAGAAGGACTGAGTCTAAGCCTTGTATTCCTAGATGTGTTATACTGGTGCAATGCCTATGACAGTAACAATATTCATCTCACTTTTAGATTAATAAGAAGCTCATACCAATGAAAACCTTACATTTGAAATCAAAGTAAATTTTGTACCATTTAAGAAATTATAACTTCATATTAATAACAATTATACTTATTTCTACCAGTAGGTTATGGCTATGCAATAAATCCTAGCTAATTCTCCCTGTTCCAACAAAACCACTACTTTTCCCTAGAAAGACAGCTCAATATTAACCACCTTAGTCCCCAAGCCCAGGGAATAGAGGCACCGACTCTTCATTAACTTCTTCAAGCTGATTATGGGTGTTGAGATATTAGAAGAGGGGTTGGGGGAAGAGTAAATTGATAAGCCTCTGACACTGTGTCTTCACTGCATCCAGCTGGAATTCCAGGACATCAGAGGTTCCAGCAGGTGTGCTCAGCTTGCCTGATGAGTAGATACACCAAGGCTATGTATTCTGCAATATACAATTCTCAAAACAAATTTTAGTATCAAGATAATTGCTTGAATTCTGGAATCTAGTCTTCTGGCGGCCTGCCTGTGTCATGTCTAATCCATATAATTCTGGAAGTTTCTATGAGGGTGTGTTCCCACCATCCTCCCATTTTTGCCTTCCTGCTCTCAAATTTCACAACATCAGGGAATCCAAACTTTTGGGCACCTAGGCCCTCCACTTCCACTGATGCCTAACCCCTTACCCCATTCCCCCCCTCCAATTATTATGAGGGTGTGTTCCCACTATCCTCTCATTCCCGCCTCTCTGCTCTTGCAATTCCCCAACACTAGGGAATCTAAACTTTCAGGGACCAAGGCTGTCCACTTCCACTGATGCCTGGCAAGGCCATCCTCAACTACCTATACAGGTGGAGCCATGAGTCCCCTCCTTTGTGTTCTCGGGCTGGAGATTTTAGAATGACTACTCCAGCTTGTTTCTTAGGACCATTCACTTGAAAAATTGTTTTCCAGCCTTTTACTCTAAGGTAGAGACTGTCTTTGCACTGAGGTGGGTTTCCTGTATGCAGCAAAATGCTGGGTCCTGTTTATGTATCCAGTCCATTAGCCTATGTCTTTTAATTGGGGAACTGAGTCCATTGATGTTAAGAGGTATTAAGGAACAGTGATTGTTGTCTCCTGTTATTTTTGTTCTTAGAGGTGAAGTTATCTTTGTGTGGCTATCTTCTTTTGGATTTGTTGGAAGAGGGTTACTTTCTTGCTCTTTCTAGGGTATAATTTCCCTCCTTGTATTGGAGCTTTCCTGCTATTATCCTTTGTAATGCTGGGTTTGTGGAAAGATATTGTGTAAATTTGGTTTTGTCATTGGAATATCTTGATTTTTCCATCTATGTTAATTGAGAGTTTTGCTGGGTATAGTAGCCTGGGCTGGCATTTGTGTTCTCTTAGGGTCTGTATGACATCTGTCCAGCATCTTCTAGCTTTTATAGTATCTGGTGAGAAGTCTGGTGTAATTCTGATAGGTCTGCCTTTATATGTTACTTGGCCTTTTTCCCTTACTGCATTTAATATTCTTTGTTTTGTGCACTTGGTGGTTTGATTATTATGTGACAGGAGGTATTTCTTTTCTGGTCTAGTCTATTTGGCGTTCTATAGGCTTCTTGTATGTTTATGGGCATCTCTTTCTTTAGATTAGGGAAGTTTTCTTCTATAATTTTGTTGAAGATATTTATTGGCCCTTTAAGTTGGGAATCTTCACTCTCATCTATACCTATTATCCTTAGGTTTGGTCTCCTCATTGTGTCCTGGATTTCCTGGACATTTTGTGTTAAGAATCTTTTGCATTTTGCATGTTCTTTGAGAGTTGTGGTGATATTTTCTATGGTATCTTCTGCACCTGAGATTCTCTCTTCTATCTCTTGTCTATGACTCCTGATTTCTTTCCTAGGTTTTCTATCTTCAGCGTAGTCTTTCTCCCTTTGTGATTTCTTGATTGTTTCTACTTCCATTTTTAAATCCTGGATGGTTTTGTTCAATTCCTTCACCGGTTTGTTGTGTTCTCTTGTAGTTCTTTAAGGAATTTTTGTGTTTCCTCTTTAAGGGCTTCTACCTGTTTACCTGTGTTTTCCTCAAATTCTTTGAGAGTGTTATTTATGTCCTTCTTAAAGTCCTCTATCATCATCATTAGAAGTGATTTTAAATCTGAATCTTGCTTTCCTGGTGATATGGGGAATTCAGGACTTTCTACTGTGGGAGAACTAGGTTCTAATGATGCCAAGTACCCTGGGTTACTGATGCTTATGTTCTTGCACTTGCCTTTTGCCATCTGTATCTCCTTAGTGCTACCTGCCCTGTCCCTGACTGGAGCCTGTCTTTCCTATTATCTTGGTTGTCTCAGAACTTTGTGGGGTGGGTGTAACTACTGGGGTCCCTAATTCCTTTCAACCTCTCAACACTAGGTAAGAGAGAAAGAAGGTTAGAGAGGAAAGGGGGCATATACCTCTATAGGCTACTTCCAGTTCATTAGGGGCATTGGGTCCTTGAGGCAAGTCCCATCTTTGTCATCAGGGTATCTCCAACTTCTTCTCATCTCTTTGCTCTCAAACATTTGAAAAACCACATAGCAACTAGAAGCAGCAGTGGGGAGTAGCAGCTGCCCTCAGGGCTCCAGAATTTATACTCTCCCCAGTGTCTCCAGAATTAAACTATCTGTAGCTGGCAAGGATTATACTCCTGCTAGTGCACAAGGCAAATCATAATCACCTGCTGTGAAACAGCCTTTTATTTCACACCTGGGATTAAAAAAAAAACATATTGACATAAGATTTTTGAGTTTTCAAAGAGACCAAAACCCTCACTACACAAACATACAAATCTATGGGGGCCATCCCTACTAAACCACCAAAGAGTCTCCACTGAAAAGTCAGGTATAATTCTAATAGGTTGAATATATTACTTGTTTTTTTTTTCCCTTTTCAGCTTTCACTATTTTTTTCTCTGTTCTGAATATTTAGTGTTTTTGTTATTATGTGCCAAGGGGACTTTCTTTTCTGGTTCAGTTTTTTTGGTGTTTTGTAAGCTTCTTATGTCTTTATAGGTATCTTTTTCTTTTGGTTAGGGAATTTTTCTTCTATGATTTTTTTGTTTTTGGTTTTTTTTTTTTTTTTTTTTTTTTTTGGTTGTTTGTTTTTGTCTTTTTGAGACAGGGTTTCTCTGTATAGTCCTGGCTGTCCTGGAGCTCACTCTATAGACCAGGCTGGCCTCAAACTCAGAAATCCACCTGCTTCTGCCTCCCAAGTGCTGGGACGAAAGGCATGTGCCACCACTGCCCAGCTTTTTTTTTTTTTTTTTCTATGATTTTTTTGAAAATATTTTCCAAGCCTTTAACCTGGGATTCTTCTCTTTCTACCTTTCCTATAGGTTTGTTTGGTCTTTTCATAGTATCTAGATTTTCTGGATGTTTTGTGTCAAGAGATTTTTAGAGATTCTCTCTTCTATCTCTGTATTCTGTTGGTAAAACTTACCTGTGTATACAGTTTCTGATTTAATTTCCCAAGTTCTCTCAGTTTTGGTGTCCTTTACTATTCTATTTTTTTTTTTTTCAGAATTTGAATAGTTTTATTTATTTTCTTCAACTGTTTGTGTTTTCCTGGAGTTCTTTAAGAGATTTATTAATTTCCTCTTTAAGGACCTCTATAATATTCATATATACAGTTTTAGGTTTTTTTTCTTGTGCTTTAGCTATGTTGACATATTCAGGCTCTGTTGTGGTAGGACAGCTGGGCTCTGGTGGAGACATATTGTTGGCTGATATTGTGATTTTACAATGGCTTCTAGGCATCTGGAATTGGGATGATTACAGGTCGAGGTGCTAATTTCTCAATTTGTCTTGGTTGGGTATGTGTTTTGGTTCTTGTTTTCTCCCTGGATTTTTGGGGAGGGTTGCCTGTTAGGTAATATTCTTTGGACCTGAGAGTTGTGGCCACTGGGAGTTCCAGGTAAATTTGGTAGCTGACACTTAGGAATAGGGATAGGCTAGGGGACTGAATGGATTCACAGGAGAGAGGAAAAGAGAATTTTCTCCTTATTTTGTCTCTTTATACAAAGTCTGCTACTGAGCTGGGGATGAGACTGGATGGTTGGATCTAGAGGAATAGAAAGAGAGGGTAACATTACAGACAACCTACCTGCTTCACTGGCAGGAATAGTCTGTGGATCAATAGGAACCTGCATGCTGGAGTTGAGGCCTGGGATAAAGCAACAAGTTGGAAGAGGGAGGTTAGGAGGGGAGGCTTGTGGGATCCACAGGAGATGTGGGCAACAGAAAAGGAGGCTTTAGGTAGTGTTCTATTACCTGTCTTCTTTGTTTATTCAGTTCATTCTTTTGAAATCTAATTCATTTTACGTGTGGGATTTAGCATGCAGAGAAATAAGATTCCTTATGACAATTTCTTCCATGTAAGTCATCATCTTAGCTCATGTCTTTAATCCCAGCACTATGGAGGAGGCAGAGGCAGAGGGATCTCTGAGATCGAGGCCAACCTGGTTTACTAAGCAAGTTCTAGGACAGCCAGGGCTATACAGAGAAATCCTGTTTTGAAAAAAAAAAAAAAAACCAAAACCACCAAACAAAATAAAAACATAGGATGCGTATATGGAGTGTTACAGAGATGGCCTAGTGGTTAAAACTTCAAATAACTGTTTCAGAGGGCCCAGGTTCCCAAGTCAGGAAGCTCACAACTGTCTGAAACTCCAGCTTTGGAGGAACCTGACACTCAGGACTCTACAGGCACCTACAGTCATAAGTATACACACACACACACACACACACACACACACACCCTTAACAATAAAAACATCTTGCAGTCCTATATACAACCTTAGTTACTTGGAAGGCTGAAGAAACCGGATTGGAGCAGTTTCCTAGCTTGTGTGAAGCCCTGGCTTCAATGCCGCCCCACTCCCAGTACCACCAAAGAGAAAAAAAAAAAAAAAAACTGATTGAAACTGTGATAGCAAATAAGTATAGTCTTAGTCTTGAGAAGCTGATATAAAATTTAAGGTAGAGGCCAGCTTGGGCTATGTACACTTCATCTCTAAGAAAAAGGAAAAGAATGCAACCCCAATTTATGAAATATTTCACATTAAAAAGCAGTAAAGCTGAATTTGCCATGTTTATAAAATATATGTCATTGGGTTATATCTCCACTTTTTTGGTGGAGATGGGTCTTGCTCTGCAAATAAATCTGCCTTTAAACTAGCAGTTGCCCTGCCTCTCTTCTGAGTGCTCTGATTACAGGTTTATATCACTATGCCTAGCCTTCAAACTTTAACATATACATTTGAATACAATCTGAGACTTAGACTATCTAAGGACTTTGAGCTGTTTCTACAAGAAAAAGATAATTCTATATTACATCTGTAAAATATAACTTCCTAGAATTTAAAGTAGTTCTTTAATTTTTTTTTAAATTACATTTCAGTTTACCTGGGGGTGGGGGTAGGGTTGCCACTGAGTATATGTGGAGAGAAGAGAACAACTCTGACAAGGGAGTCAGTATATAAGCCTTGGTGACTGAACTGAGGCTGTCAGGTTTGGCAAAGGAGCTTTTATCCACTGAGCAATCTCCCTGACCCTTAAAGTCATTCTTCAGAGCTGGAGATACATCTCAGCAGAAGAGAGGTTACCTGGCGTGCCTGAGGTTCTGGACTGATGCACAATGTCAATGGTAGGGAGAATGGGTGTTTAGGTGCAGTTTTTTTTGGGGGGTAGGGTAAGGGTGGTGATTCTGAGACAGGGTTTAACTAAGTAGCTTTTACTGGTCTAGAGCTCCTTTGTAGACCAAGCTAGCCTGGAACTCACAGAGATCCTCTTGCTTCTCTGCCTCTGAGCACTGAGATTATAGGCATGAGATAATAGGCCCTGCCCATTCCAGATTCTTTAGCTTTAAGATAACTCCAAGCACTGGAGATACTTGTGGTCAAAGGAAGACCTAGAAGGACCAGTCACCGCAAGATGATTTTCTTTCAGATCACCAGTGAAGAAGCCAATGGCCATCAGAACTGAATCTCTCTGTGTGTCTGTATCTCCTTCCCTTCCTCTTTTTGTGTTTCTTTTACCTCAGGCTGGCATTGAACTCATGGCTATCCTCCTGCTTCAACCTCCTGAGTTCTGCAACTGGACCATGCTTGACTCAATCTACTAAAACTCAAAATAGGAGTGTATAACTTGGGAAACCGAAGAGAACTGGGTAAACATCAGGTTTAGTATCCACCCGAATGTGTGAGGGAGAGGTTGGGGGACTCGGGGTGAACACAGACTAATACTGGGGAGGTGGGTCAGCCGTTGAAAGCTTTCTCCAAAGCCTGCAACTGTCTGGCTTTTGTGACTTCTGCACACACCACACACACACATTCACATAAATGAAAATAATATTTAGAGAGAGAGAGAGAGAGAGAGAAAGAGAGAGAGAGAGAGAGAGAGAGAGAGAGAGAGAGAGAGAGAGAGAGAGAGAGAGAGAGAGAAAGTCGGGATTCTGGGAAAGAAAAAAGGAGTGAAACCTACGGAGCGACTGTGAATGAGAGATGGGCGCGTGGGCGGGGCGGGTCACAGGGAAGAATAGCTCACCAAGCCCCGCCCAAGTCTGTTTCCCGGGTAACGGGGTAAACAGACTCCATCTACTCTCCTAGTCAGGAAGCAGTCTGCAGGGAGTACCGGGAGTATGTGTTCGTTTGTGAGAATGGGGTCCCCTAAACCTTTGCAAACTTCAGCTTCTCCATTAGAGATGAGTTCCCTGAGAAGGACGAGAGCACCTGAAATCTCGGAACTTGGACTCACCTCAGAACAAAAGGGCGATATAAGAGACAGAGTACTTAGGGGATCAAAATCTCCCACGGAGCTGGAGTTCCAATTGAGACTGGAACAAGATCGAAGATGGAGGGAGAGGATGGCACCATCAGAAGCAAAATCGCCACCTTGCCATGCTCTTGGATTAGGATTAGAAAGACATACTATTTCTGGATTGCCCACAGAGACGAGTAATTTAGGACTCCACAAGGGATCAAAACCTCTGGGTATGTTACCAGGAAGAGTGGGACCAGAAAACAAGGGCCTTCCACCTTGCCTTCGCTACGGAGGGACACTACACCCTCCTTTGGGCACAGTACATGGAAGTCCACAGGCCGCAGGGAGCACAAGGAGGCCTCTAGCCTGTGGTTCTGCCTGGACGGATGCTGTAGGGGAAAAGCAGCCTATTGTAGGCTCGGAACTAAGAAAAGAACTGGAAAAAGAGCCCACCTGTGTCGTGGTGAACCCCTACACAGAGATGCCCCCTAAGGAGGTAGACATCGGGTTGCCACAAACCCAGGAATCAGATGAAACCAAGAATACAGAGCCTCTAATAGGCTTAGTAAGAGAACCTTCTGAATGTCCATTTGCCCAACAACTGGAAGAGAAAAAGGAGCCCGCCAGCACCGAACCCGGAGTGGAGCCTCCAGGGAACATCAGACCCATATATTCAGGGAAATTCTTTGATCGAGTGCCTTGCTGGCCAAGTGTAAGTTTGTGTTATTGTGTTTGCTTGTTTTTTGTTTCTCCTAGGGTTTCCCCTTGAATTCGTGGGTAGCAATCTTTCCTGATAGGATGTAGTAGTGAAGTTGGTTTGTATTTGTAGAGACAAATAGCAAAGTTTTCGTTGGGTTTCTGTCTTAGTTAGGGTTGCTATTGGTATGCTGAAACACCATGACCAAAGGCAGGTTGGAGAGGAAACGATTTGTTCAGCTTATACTTTCACATCACAGTTCCGCATCAAAGTCAGGACAGGAACTCAAGCAGGACAGACACCTAGAGGCAGGAGCTGATGCTAGGCCGTGGGCAGGTGCTGCTCATTGGCTTGCTTTTCGTAGCTTGATCAGCCTGCTTATAGCACCCAAGATCATTGGTGTAGGGATGGCACCACTCGTAATCTGGGACTTCCCCCATAAATCACTAATTAAGAAAATGCCCTACAGGCTTGCATACAGTTTGTTTTTATGGTAGTATTTTATCAATTGAGGTTTCCTCCCCTTTAATAACTCTGGCTTGTGTCAAATTGACATAAAACTAGCCAGTACATATTATTTTTAAAGAATGTAATCATTAATATTAAGAATGTAATTATAGCCGGGTGGTGGTGGCCCATGCCTTTAATCCCAGCACTTGGGAGGTAGAGGCAGGTGGATTTCTGAGTTCCAGGCCAGCCTGGTCTACAGAGTTCCAGGATAGCCAGGGCTACACAGAGAAACCCTGTCTCAAAAAACCAAAAAAAAAAAAAAAAAAAAAAAAAAAAGAATGTAATTATATTACTTTCGTTGTTGTGTTGTTGTTGTTTGCGACGGGGTTTCTCTGAGTAGCCCTGGCTCTCTTGGACAGCTCAGAGAGTCACCTGCCTCTGCCTCCAGAGTGTTGGGATTAAAGGTGTGCGCCACCACTTCGTAGCACCAGTACAAATTCTGACCCTTTTGCTCCTGGTTTCTTTGCAGAAATTCCTTAGATTCCCTCTGACTCCCTGCCTTCCTTCCTAGGTGTTAGCTTGCTGCTGTTTACACACCTGTGGTTTTTCCTGATTTCCTTCTCCCTTTGCCTTTGAGTTTTGTTTTCTCCCCATTCTCCATTTCTTCAACCCTCTCTCACACTGACACTATCAAGATTTCTAACATCCATACGGTGAGTGGGGAGAGGCCTTTCTCCTATGTTCATTATTCACTCAGTATTGTCTGTCTTTCAACAAATTCTTGTAGTCATCAATGTGGGAGTCCAGGTCAACATGAGATGGAAAGTGTATGTCCTTTGCCCTGTAGGCTTAGGCTAATCCAGTGATGGAAACAGAAAACAAAATGAATATTTCACAGGTGTCAAAAGGAAGATTAACATTTTTCTTCCTTCATAGAAATGCATTTTTTTTTTTTTATCACAAACCTCATAGAAATGCTTTACAAACTGGATAAGGCAGAAAGCTTAAGGGAAGAAAGTATCAGAGCTGGGTGTGGGTGGGCAAGACAGAGAGATTGTCCCGAATCCCATGCTAACTTGGGCTACAAGGTGAGACCCAAAACCAAAACCAAAACCAACCAAACCAAAAAATAAAAAGAAGGTGTCAATCTACAAATCAGCAGAGGACTGTCTGCTTAGCAAGCAGTGGAGTTCTGCCTTCTAGCCATCTGTCTTTGTTAGGGTTTTACTGCTGTGATCAGACATCATGACCAAGGCAACTCTTATAAGGACAACATTTAATTGGAGCTGGCTTACAGGTTCAGAGGTTCAGTCTATTATCAAGGTGGGAGCATGGCACGTATGGTGCAGGAGGAGCTGAGAATTTCACATCTTCATCCAAAGTCAGACAGGAGAAGACTGACTTCCAGGCAGCCGGGTCGAGGGTCTTAAAGCTCATGCCTTCAGTGACACAATTCCTTGAACAAGGCCACACCCAATTCAGTAAGGCCACACCTCCAAATAGTGTCACTCCCTGGGCCAAGCAAGTACTGCTGCTTCCATTCCACGGTAATCTTTGGGTGTAGTAAATAAGCCACAGGATAACTCAAACTGTTTCTGCTTCATTTTGGTTTTGAGACAAGGTGTTGTGTTATGGATCCCAGGCTATCCTCACACTTGCTTCACCCCAAAGAAGAAATTGCTTTGTTGGGGTCCAGGAGTCACCCCACAAACCACACAAACATCCATCTCAGTCAGACAGGGATGGTTTATTGAACACACACGTAAGACTGATCGATCAGGGCCAGAGCTCAGAATTTGGAGGCGGTGGCTACAATCCCGAAGATTTTCAGCTTTTAAAGTTTAAACCAGAAGCCCCACAATGAACTCATACACAGGTGCTGAAAGTGCAGCCTGGTGGTCAGCCCTGACTCAAGCCATTTTAGACATAACTGTTTATATTAACCTTTAAATTGATGAGATCTGTGTGATGCTTATAGTTGTGATTTCTTAAGACTGACAAACCTCATAACATACAGAACACAACAGGGTATGTGGCCAACATGACCCGGAACTGAGTCAAGTTATTTTTCTGCATCAATGACTGACAGGCATATTACAACAGTGATATGAAATAGCTGGCAGGCATGAAACAAAATGGCTGCTACTATACTAGGGGGCAGACCTCAACCCCCCTAGTGACATACTTCCTCCAACAAGGTTGTGCCTACTCCAACAAGGCCATGCCTTCTAATAATGTCATTCCCTGTGGGCCAACATTAAAATACATGAGTCTATAGGGGCCAAACCTATTCAAACCTCCACAGGTGGCATGGCTTTTGCCTGGAATCCCAGGTTTCAGGAGGCTGAGACAGGAGGATTGCCACAGATTCAGGCTAGCCTGGACATAGAATAGAAACTGTCTCAAAAAACAAAAGAAAGCAAAACAAAGCAAAGCAATGAGTAGCTAGCAGAGTTTAAACATGCTAATAAGGCCAATGGAGAGCTGAGGTTTGCACCCTTTTATGATTTAAAATTTAAAATTCCATGCTATACACAGTTATTTCAACATTGAAAATGGGTCTTATTTTGTTTATTTAATAAATAAATGTTTCACTATAAATTCAAAGTTATTTTGTTTGGTTTGGGATTGGAACCTATGAGGTTGTTTTTTACTGAATTATTGCAGAGGCAAGCTTTTAATACTGCTATTTTCAGCTTATGAACTGCAGAAATATGAATTAAACTATCAGAAGAAAGATTAACCAGAAGAGTTGCACATCATTTATAGGCACAGGGGTTCACAGAAAACAAGGGAGCCTCAAAATGATTGTTAGACTCAGGGACTTATTAGTACTTGCACAAAAGGAGAGGTTGAGAAACTGGTTACAGTGGCCCATACCTGTGAATCCCAGCTACTTAGGAATCCCACGTCTCTGAGGTGAGAGGATGGCAAATTCAGACCAGATAAGGTGGTGGTGGGGGAGGGGGAAGAGGATAGAAGGGATAGTGAGGGAGGAGAAAATAGACAGAGAGAAAGAAAGAAGGTTGGGGGAGAGAATTCATTCAAGGAATGATAGATTGTAGAGATACAAATAGAAAATATTTAGGGGTAAATAATGCAAGACACAGGCTATTTTGGTAAAGATTGTGTGTACTTTACCTTGGCATAGCCAAGAGGAGTGGTTCTTAACCTCCTAGTGCTATGACCTTTTAATACAGTTCCTCATATTGTGGTGACCCCCAGCCATAAAATTATTATTATTGCTATTTCACTACTGTAATTTTGATGCTGTTATGAATCATAAAGCAAATATCTGATATTTGATATGCAACCTCTGTGGAATGGTCATATGACCACCACAGGGGTTGTGACCCACAGGCTGAGAACCATTGGCCTAGAGTCACAGTAGAAGGGAGTCTCAGGTGAGAAATTTCCCAGATTTGATTGACCTGAAGTTCCCGTAGACATGTCTGTCTGTAGAGGGACTGTTTTTGATTGTTAACTGATGGGGAACTGCCCAGCCCACTAGGCAGCACCATTTCCCAGGAAGCTGGTCCTGGGCTGCACAAGAACACTAAGCATAGGCGAGTGTGCCATCAAGGAGTGTGCTTCCATGGTTTCTTCTGTTTTGTCTAGACTGTGAGTTCCTTCATCAGAGGTGGTGTAAAATAGGTAGGTTTGACCAAGTTTCTGCCCCAACTTCCCTTGATGATAGATTGTCACCTAGAAATGTAAGCTAAAGAAACACACTCCTCCCCTATGTTGGTTTTGTTTATTTATTTATTTTTATCACAGCAACAGAATGAAACCAGACAGGTGTTTATGCAGGATCATCTGATGGACTGTCCTCAGGTGCTGAGAGTTGCTCTTGCTGGATTTGGGGACACTTTATATGAACAAGTCAAAATCCTACTTTTCAGCAGAGCAAGGATAAGGAAAGGGACTCATACTGTGCCTGTTGATTCTTGTTAATTTCAGCTCAAAATTCTATTGTATATTTTAGGTGATTTATTTTGATTCTTAGATGTTATTTTTTTTAAAGACAGGGTCTTATGAATCTCAGGCTAGTCTTGGACTTTCTATGTAGCTGAAGGTGACTTTAATTGTCTAATTCTCCTGCCTTTACTTCCCAAGTGCTGATACCACAGCTGTGCAGCGGCATGCCTGGTTTGTGCAGGGCTGCTAGTCAAACCCATGACTTCATGCATGTTTGACAGACTCTCCACTAACTGAGTCTCTAAAGCCCCTGTTCTATTTGTTTTGAACAGGATTTTGCTATTGTAACTCCTGCTGGTTTTGAACTCTTGGGAATCCAAGTCTTGGGAGTCTCAGACTCTTGAGTTTGGGACTATAGGAATGATCTATCATGCTTAGTTCCCAATTCTTTCAATTTTTAAAAAGAGTAATGTGCACATTATAAAAATATCAGCCACGTTGAAATAGATAAAGGAGAAAGAGATATGTGTTCTGTTTCTGGGAGTAGATTCTTACTAGCTTTGCTATGATCAATGGAAGGACAGATAAGAAAGATCCAAGTTACAAATGAGTAGGCAATGCCATGTACTGTTTGAATCATTCTCTCTAGGAGCTGGGCTACAAGTAACATGCTAGTAAGTATAAAAATACTGTCTGGGATTCTGTGAGAGTTTGTTCAAGTCTAGAGGCTGATGCTACGAAGTGTGATTTAAGGACCAGCCTGGGCTACATAAGATCTGTATCGCCGGACGGTGGTGGCGCTCGCCTTTAATCCCAGCACTTGGGAGGCAGAGGCAGGTGGATTTCTGAGTTCGAGGCCAGCCTGGTCTACAGAGTAAGTGCCAGGACAGCCAGGGCTATACAGAGAAACCCTGTCTCGAAAAACCAAAAAAAAAAAAAAAAAAAAAAAAAAAATATGTATCTTAAAAGATATATTTCATATATTTGGAACTTAGACAATTAACCAGTGAAAAATGTTAAGATTGTAGCCAAGCATGTTAATGCTTGTGATCCCAGCACCAAAGTGGTAGAGGCAGGACTGCCATAAATTTGTGTGAAATCTTCTGTCAAAAAACAGGGGGAAAAAGCCTGTTGACATTGTACACACCTGTAATCTCTGCACCAGGGAGGTGCCAGGCAAGGATTAGGAGTTCAAGGTCATCCTGAACTACAAAGCCAGTTTCAGACCTAAACAAACCAGAAAAAGAAACTGTTTCCACCAGGTAAGCACTTCCTAATGTCACAGAATTACCGGATGTATTTCTGTTACTTATTTGTTTGCTATCTCTTCAATCGTTCCCTTGTTTTTAGTAGCTTTTGTAGCATTTGAGTTACAGGCCAAGTCTGAAATACATTCCATTCTTTAATAATGCTTAATGTTTTTTCCCTCTAAGGCTGGAAAAGTTAAGCCAGTTGGATACAGAGTTGCAACCTGTTTGACTGAAAAGCTTCCCAGGGTGAGCACTTCACAGCCTTTCTGTTTGTACCTTGAATTTGAGCCATAGGAGACTGGACTCTCTCAGCTTTCCTCACAAAAGTGTGGACAGATGTAAGGTGGTCAGTTTTGAACCTTTACTGTATTTGGGCGATGTCTATTGATTTTGTCCAAAAAAATGAAAATTAAAATATACTTTTTTTTTTTAGTTTACAAAACTTCTAGGATTCAATGTATTTCAGTAAGAATTATGGGATGTTTGTAATCTGCATGTTTTGGGGTGGGGGAATGTCTGTGTGACTATATGTTACATGTGTTCAGGTATCCTTGGAGGCCAGAAAAGGGCATGGAATCTTTGGACCTAGAGCGATAGGTGATTATGTGTGAGCCACCTAATGTGGGTACAGGAAACCCAACTCAGGGCCCCCTGGCAAAGAAGCAAGCGTTCCTGAAACTACTTAGCCTTTTCCAGTCCCTTAAATTATAGTCTTAAAAACGTTTTAAAATTAATTTTATTTATGTGTATGAGTGCTTTGCCTGTATTTATGACTGTACAACAGGTGCATGCCTGGTGTCCCCAGAGGTCAGAATCATCATCAGATCCCTTGGAACTGGAGTTACAGAGTTATGAACTAACATGTGGGTACTGGATCGGGACCTGGGTGCTCTTATGCACTGAGCCATCTCTTCAGCTCCTCAAATTATAATATTTAAAGTATTTTATTTCGGTCAGTAAACAAATTTTACAGGGCGTGTCCTAGTTTTTGGATGCAGGAAGCCACCACCACTGCCTAGGGAAGTTGAGTTGATCTTTTGAAACTTGTGCTTTGTGCTTCTCTTTTCTTGTCTCACTTTCCCCAGCTTATGACTCCCCCAGAGGCAAAGAAGTATTTCAACTTCAGATATCCTCCTGCTGGAGCAGAAAGAGTATTTTATGGCAGAGCAAACGATCCCCAAATCGCACCTTATTTGACACATGGAATAAGATCTAAAATCTCAATTCCGGTAAACCTTTCTTCCTCTATTTTTTAAAAAAATTGGGTATTTTATTTATTTACATTTCAGATGTTATCCTCTTTCCCCATTATGCCTCATCCCTAGAAACCCCTTATCCCGTCCCCCCTCCTGGCTACTTCTACGAGGGTGTGCCCCCACCCATCCACCCACTCCCCCTCCCTGCCCTCGAAATCCCCCACACTGGGGCATCTATTCTTCTTGGGACTGAGGACCTCCTCTCCTACAAATGCCTGACAAGGCCATCCTCCCTTACATATAAAGCTGGAGCTGTATATGTCCCTCCGAGGACTGGCGGTTTAGACCCTGGGAGCTCTAGTTGGTTGGTATTGTCCCTCTTCCAATGGGGTCACAAGTCTCTTCAGCTCCTTCAGTCTTCTCTCTACATCCTTCTTTTGGGGACCCCATGATCAGTTCAATGGTTAGCTGCAAGCATCCGCCTCTGGCAGAGCCTCTCAGCAGACAGGTATATCAGGCTCTTGTCAGCATGTACTTCCTGGCATCCACAACAGTGGCTGCTTTTGATGACTGCACATGGGAAGGATCCTCAGGTAGAGCAGTCTCCAGACAACCCCCCTTCCAGTTTCTGCTCACACTTTGTCTCCATACTTGCTTCCGTTAGTATTTTGTTACTCCTTCTAAGAAGGACCGAAGCACCCACACTTTGGTCTTCCTTCTTCTTGAGCTTCTTGTGGTTCGTGAGTTGTATCTTAGGTATTGTGAGCTTTTGGGCTAATAGCCACTTATTAGTAAGTGCATACCATGTGTGTTCTTTTGTGATTGGGTTATCTCACGCAGGATAATATTTTCTAGTTCTATCCATTTGCCTAAGAATTTCACAAATTCATTGTTTTTAATAGCTGAGTAGTACTCCATTGTATAAATGTACCACATTTTCTGTATCTATTCCTCTGTTGAAGGACATCTGGGTTCATTCCAGCTTCTGGCTATTATAAATAAGGCTGTTGTGAACATATTGGAGCATGTGTCCTTGTTGGAGATCAAAAAGATGTTGGAGCATCTTTTAGGTATATGCCCAGGAGTGGTATAGCTGGGTCCTCAGGTAATGCTATGTCCAATTTTCTGAGCTTACAATCCCGCCAACATTAGAGGAGTGTTCCTCTTTCTCCACATCCTCGCCAACAACTGCTATCACCTGAGTTTTTGATCTTAGCCATTCTGACTGGTGTGAGGTGGAATCTCAGGGTTGTTTTGATTTGCATTTCCTTGATGGCTAAGAATGTTGAACATTTCTTTAGGTGCTTTTTGACCACTCATGTTTCCCCAGTTGAAAATTTTTTGTTTAGCTTTGTACCCCATTTTTTAAATAGGGCTATTTGATTGTCTGGAGTCTAATTTCTTGAGTTCTTTGTATATATTGGTTATTAGCCCTCTATCGGATGTAGGATTGGTAAAGATCTTTTCCCAATCTGTTGGTTGCCGTTTTGTCCTATTGACAGTTGTCCTTTGCCTTACAGAAGCTTTGCAATTTTATGAGGCCCCATTTGTCAATTCTTGATCTTAGAGCATAAGCCATTGGTGTTCTGTTCAGGAACTTTTCCCCTGTGCTTATATGCTCGAGGTTCTTCCCCACTTTCTCTTCTATTAGTTTCAGTGTATCTGGTTTTATGTGGAAGTCCTTGATCCACATGGACTCGAGCTTTGCACAAGGAGATAAACATAAATTGATTTGCTTTCTTCTATATGCTGACCTCCAGTTGAACCAGCACCATTGGTTGAAAATGCTGTCTTTTTTCCACTGAATGGTTTTAGCTCCTTTGTCAGAGATGAAGTGACCATAGGTGTGTGGGTTCATTTCTGGGTCTTCAATGCTATTCCACTGATCTTGCCTGTCTCTGTACCAATGTCATGCAGTTTTTTTTAAAATCACTATTGCTCTGAAGTTTGAGGTCAGGAATGATCTTTTATTGTTGAGAATAGTTTTCACTATCCTGGGTTTTTTGTTATTCCAAATGAATTTGAGAATTGCTCTTTTTAACTCTGTGAAGAATTGAGTTGGGATTTTGATGGGGATTGCATTGAATCTGTAGATTGCTTTCAGCAAGATGGGCATTTTTACTATATTAATCCTGCCAATCCATGAGCATGGGAGATCTTTCCATCTTCTGAGATCTTCAATTTCTTTCTTCAGAGACTTGAAGTTCTTATACTACAGATCTTTCACTTGCTTGGTTAGATTCATACCAAAGTATTTTATATTATTTGTGAATACTGTGAAGGGTGTCATTTCCCCAATTTCTTTCTCAGCCTATCTATTCTTTGAGTAGAGGAAGGCTAGTGATTTGTTTGAGTTAATTTCATATTGAGCCACTTTGCTAAAGTTGTTTACCAGGTTAAGTTCTCTCGTGGAAGTTTTGCAGCCACTTAAGTATACTATCATATCATCTGTAAATAGTGAAATTTTGACTTCTTCCTTTCCAAATTGTATCCCTTTGACCTCCTTCTGTTGTCTAATTGCTCTGGGTCTAATTTTGAGTACTATATTGAATAGGTAGGGAGAGGGTAGTCCCTCGTTTTAGTGGGATTGTTTCAAGTTTGTCTCCATTTGGTTTGATGTTGGCTACTGGCTTGCTGTATATTGTTTTTACTATGCTTAGTTATGGGCCTTGAATTCCTTATTTTTCCAAGACTTTTACCATGAAGGGGTGTTGAATTTTGTCAAATGCATCTAGTGAGATGATCATGTGGTTTTTGTCTTTGAGTTTCTTTATATAGTGGATTATGTTGATGGATTTCCATTTACTGAACCATTCCTACATTCCCAGGATGAAGCCTACTTGATCATGATGGATGATTGTTTTGATGTGTTCCTGGATTTGGTTTTATTGAGAATTTTATTGAGTATTTTTGCATCAATTTTCATAAGGGAGATTGGTCTGAAGTTCTATTTCTTTGTTGGGTCTCTGTGTGGTTTAGGTATGAATGTAATTGTGGCTTCATAGAATGAATTGGGTAGTGTTCCTTCTGTTTCTATTTTGTGGAATAGCTTATAGAGAATTGGTATTAGGTCGTCTTGGTCTGATAGAATTCTGCACTAAAACCATCTGGCCCTGGCCTTTTTTTTTGGTGGGGAGACTTTTAATGACTGCTGCTATTTCTTTAGGGGTTATGGGACTGTTTAGGTGGTTTATCTGCTCCTCGTTTAACTTTAGTACCTGGTATCTGTCTAGAAAATTGTTCATTTTATCCAGATTTTCCAGATTTGTCGAGTGTAGTCTTTTGTAGTAAGATCTGATGATTTTTTTTGAATTTCCTCGGTTTCTGTTGTTATGTCTCCCTTTTCAGTTCTGATTTTTATTAATTTTGATACAGTCTCTGTGCCCTCTGGTTAGTCTGGCTAAGGGTTTATCTATCTTGTTGATTTTCTCAAAGAACCAGCCCCTGGTTTTGCTGATTCTTTGTTTAGTTCTTTTTGTTTCTACTTGTTTGATTTCAGCTTTGAGTTTGATTATTTCCTGCTGTCTACTCTTGTTGGGTGTATTTGCTTCTTTTTGTTCTAGAGCTTTCAGGTGTGTTGTCAAGTTGCTAGTGTATGCTCTCTCCAGCTTCTTTTTGTAGGCACTTAGAGCTATGAGTTTTCCTTCATTATCATTAAATTCTAAAAAGTCTCCAATTTCTTTTTTTCTTCTCTGGCTAAGTTATCATTGAGTAGAGTGTTGTTCAGTTTCCATGTGTATGAGGGCTTTCTGTTGTTTTTGTTGTTATTGAAGACCAGCCTTAGTCGGTAGTGATCTGATAGAATACATATTATTTCAGTCTTCTTGTATCTGTCGAGGTCTGTTTTGTGGCCAATTAAATGTTCAATTTTGTAGAAGGTACCATGAGGTGCTGAGAAGAAGGTATGTTCTTTTGTTTTAGGATGAACTGTTCTACAGATTTCTGTTAAATCCATTTGGTTCATAACTTTTGTTAGTTTCACTGTGTCTCTGTTTAGTTTCTGTTTCCATGATCTCACCATTGCTGAGAGTGGGGTGTTGAAGTCTCTCATTATTATTGTGTGAGGTACGATGTGTGCTTTGAGCTTTAGTACGGTTTCTTTTATGAATGTGGGTGCCCTTGCATTTAGAGCATAGATATTCAGAATTGAGAGTTCATCTTGGTAGATTTTTTTTCCTTTGACAAGTATGAAGTGTCCTTCCTTCCTTCCTTCTCTTCCTTTTTTTTTTTTTTCCTGAGACAGGGTTTTTCTGTGTAGCCCTGGCTGTCCTGAAACTCGATCTGTAGACCAGGCTGACCTTGAACTCAGAAATCTGCCTGTTTCTGCCTCCCTAGTGCTGGGACTAAAGGCATGCACCACCACTGTCCAGCCTTCCTTCTCTTTCTTGATAACTTTTGGTTTAAAGTCAATATTATTCGATATTAGAATGGCTACTCCAGCTTGTTTCCTGGGACCATTTGCTTGGAAAATTGTTTTCCACCCTTTTACTCCGAGGTAGCTTCTGTCTTTGTCACTGAGGTGCGTTTCCTATAGGCAGCAACATGCTGGGCCCTGTTTTTGTATCCAGTCCGTTAGTCTATGTTTTTTTTAATTGGGGAATTGAGTCCATTGATGTTAAGAGATATTAAGGAAAAGTGATTGTTGTTTCCTGTTATTTTTATTATTAGAGGTAGAATTATGTTTGTGTGGCTTTTTTTGGGTTTGTTGGAAGAGGATTACTTTCTTGCCTTTTCTTGAGTGTAGTTTCCTTCCTTGTGTTGGAGTTTTTTATTTATTAGCCCTTGTAGGGCTGGATTTGTGGAAAGATATTGTGCAAATTTGGTTTTGTCATGGATTATCTTGGTTTCTCCATCTACGGTAATTGAGAGTTTTGCTTGGTATAGTAGTCTGGGCTGGCATTTATGTTCTCTTAGGATCTGTATGATATCAGTTCAGGATCTTCTGACTTTCATAGTCTCTGGTGAGAAGTCTGGAGTAATTCTGATAGGTCTTCCTTTGAAGTTACTTGACCCTTTTCCCTTGCTGCTTTTAATATTCTTTCTTTGTTTTGTACATTTAATGGATTATTATGTGACAGGAGGAATTTCTTTTCTGGTCTAGTCTATTTGGAGTTCTGTAGGCTTTTTGTATGTTCATGGGCATCTCTTTCTTTAGGTTAGGGAAGTTTTCTTCTATAATTTTGTTGAAGATATTTACTGGCCCTTTAAGTTGGGAATCTTCACTCTCTTCTATACCTATTATCCTTATGTTTGGTCTTCTCATTGTGTCCTGATTTCCTGGATATTTTGGGTTAGGAGCTTTTTGCATTTTCTTTGTTATGTCAATGTTTTTTTTTAATTGGGCAATTTATTTATTTACATTTCAGATGCCATCCCCTTTCCCCATTTCCCCTCCCTAGAACCCTCATCCCATCCCCCATTCTCCTTTTTTATACCATTTTAATTTTTTATACCATTTTAATTACATGCATGTATTAAGGTCAGATCTAGTTTGAGGTCCTAGTAGTACAATAGATGCAAATAGTCAAGGAACAAGCAAGACAATAAACACCAATAGTCAAAGAACAAGCAAGTCAATAAACAAAGTCCCATGATCACTCCCATGATCCCTGTTTCTAAGGGCTTACCAGGATGATCAAAATATCTGTGTCAATGTTTTCTATGGCATCTTCTGCACCTGAGACTCTCTTCTATCTCTTGTATTCTGGTTGTGATGCTTGCATCAATGACTCCTAATCTCTTTTCTAGGTTTTCTATCTTCAGGCTAGTCTCCCTTTGTGATTTCTTTATTGTTTCTACTTCCATTTTTAAATCCTGGATGGTTTTGTTCAATTCCTTCACCTATTTGGTTGTGTTTTCTTGTAATTCTTTAAGGATTTTTGTCTTTCCTCTTTAAAAGATTCTACCTGTTTACCTGTGTTCTCCTGTATTTCTTTAAGGGAGTTATTTATGTCCTTCATAAAGTCCTCTATCATCATCATGAGAAGTGATTTTAAATCTTAATCTTGCCTTTCCAGTGTGATGAGGTATCCAGGGCTTGTTACAGTGGAAGAATTGGGTTCTGATGATGCCAAGTAACCTTGGTTTCTGTTGCTTATATTCTTGCGCTTGCCTTTTGCCATCTGGTTATCTCTAGTGCTACCTGCATTCACTGTCTCTGACTGGAGCCTGTCTCTCCTTTTATCTTGGTTGTGTCAGAGCTCCTCAGAGTCCAGCTGTTTCTGTGATTTAGTGATCCTGGGTGTCAGAGCTCCTGGGAGTCAGGCTGCCTCTGGGATCCTTTAATCCTATGTTCCTGGGCATGTTAGATCTCCTGGGAATTCAGCTTCCTCTTGGAATTCCGAGATTGGTTGCAGAGGTAGTGACCTAGGTCTGCTCAGTGCACTGGCTCAGAATGGAAGAAATTTATACCAATGGGTCAGGGTATGGTGTCTTCACAGGAGCAGACCAGCTAGGAGTCAACTGCTCTGGGTGCAGTGGATCCTCAACTGCTCTGAGTGCAGCAGATCCTCTGGGATGGGTCTGAATATGGTGTCTTCCCAGGAGCATACCAGCTATGAGTCTGCCCCAGCAAGAAGGGCCAGATGGAGGGGGTGGAAGGGGAATGGTATCCTGGAGGGCGGGGTTTTGTGGGTGATGGGTCCCTAGTGCACCGCTGGTCGACCAGTTGCAGTTCTGGGACTTTGGGTCGTGGGGGAGGGTTCTTACCAACTTCTCTGAGGGCAGCAGATCCTCTGGAATGAGTCAGAATATGGTGTCTTCCCAGGAGCAGACCAGCTATGAGTCTGCCCCAACAAGAAGGGCCAAGCAGAGAGGGCAGAAGGGCTTTCTTCCTCTATTAATCATCAATTTACCAAGTTAGAAAGTTGCACAAATAAAGGTGTAAATGAAATTCGTAATTCCTGTGGTATTTTCTTTCCTCATTCTGGCTTCTAAAAACATTAGTCTTGGGCAATAGGTTGAGTTTTCAAGCAGCAGTAACTAAGAATGGGCAAAGGAAGCAGCAGTTCAAACCCCAGTCTTCACTGATCCTCAGATGGTATTAGGCTGTGGCATCCCACTTTCCTGGTAAAGACAAATGTCATCATACCTTATTAGCCACTAAGAGAACAGACCTGCTTCTCTTGTGCTGAGGCCCTACAGAGAGCATATATAGATCTTCAGTTGATCAGAAAGTATTGATGCTGACTGCCTGGATATACCTATCCTCTGACTGCTTATTTATCTGTCTACCTATCTTTCCTTCTATATCTGTTATCTGTCTTTTATTCATTTAAGTTTATTGGTGGGGCTAAAGCTGGAACTCACTTTAAACTTCAAACTATGCTTGGTAAACACTGCTATTGACCCTATCACCAACCCTCTATCTTCTTTTGTTTAAAAACCTTTTCTCACATTGTTTTGTGTGTGTGTGTGTGTGTGTGTGTGTGTGTGTGTGTATGTGTATGTGTATTTGTTACGGCACCTGTATGAAGTACAGATGAGAACTTGGGGCAGTCAGTTCTTTTCTTCCATCAAATAATTTCTAGGGACTAAACTCAGATCATCAGACTTGGCAACAAGTTCCCTTACCTGCTGAGCCATCTTGATCATTTAAAAAATTAATTGGTTGTTATTATGTGTGTGTGCGTGTGTGCATGTGTGTATGTGTGTGTGTTCTGTATGTGTGGGGCATGCATGTAGGGACTCAGAGGACAACTTTGTAGAGTGGATTTCCTCCTTTTACACGGTTTCTGGGGATCAAAGTTAAACTGGCAGGCTCTTGTGGCAAGTATCTTTATTTGCTGATCCATGTCTCAGGTCCTTTTTTTGTTTTTGAGGTAATGTACCATGTCTAGTATCTATCTTTCTTGTCTTTCTCTTCCTGTGGTTTTTTGTTTGTTTGTTTTTGTCATTTGTTTGAGGCAAGGGCTTTTCTACATAGCCGTAGCTATCCTGGAACTTGCTTTGTAGACCAGGCTAGCCTTGAATTCAGATCCACCTGCCTCTGCCTCCACAGTTCTGGGATTAAAGGCATGTGTCTCCATACCCAGTGCTTTCTATCATTCTTATCATTTGTTATTTGAAATTTTTATTCTGTAGTCCAGGTTGGCCTCAATCATCCTGTTTCTGCTATTTAAGTGCTGGGATTATAGTACTGTGTCATCAAGTCCAATCAGAGTTGCATATGTTTTAGAAAGTTGGTGGAAATGATTTGTGTTCTGTGTTTGTCATACCTGTTGTTCTTGAGTATTTGCATCAATAACTTGGAAACTCCTTCCATAAGTCTTTTAGCACCACTGTAGGAAAGTTTTATCTATCTATCTATCTATCATCTATTTATCTATATCTGTCTATGTAGCTACCTATGTATCTGTGTGTGTGTATGTATGTATGTATGTATGTATGTATGCATCTTTGTATATATGTACATACTTACCTACTTAATGCTGGGGATAGAACCGGTGGTCTTGTACCTGTTAGGCAAGTGCTCTATCGCTGAGCTATATCTCTAGGCACTTTTTCAGGCTTGTGACTTGAACTTACAGCCTCATGAGCACTCCACTACTGAACCATATCTCCATCCGGACTTGCACTCTCTCTGTAGTCCATGCCTGCCTGAAGCTTAGTATCCTGGTGCTTCATTTCCCCCAGGAGCTAGGATACAGTTATAGCTGAAAGTTCTGCATCTGCTTTGTTAAATTTTTCATTAGTGATTTTGAGGGTTCATTGGAAGATGAGCAAAGCCATTAATGATGGGGAAATATCACTTTATATTTTCTTCTCATTAGAATTTTAGTTTTCTTACATATACTTGTTTCAATACATGGACATTCTATAATTTCTTTAGGTGAGCTCATTGTTAAACCCACAGCCCATTACTGCGTTTCAACAGAAAATTAAAGACAAAAAAGAATCTATATATTTTAGCCATCAACGAGCACCATTGGGAAAATCTCATGATCAAACACCAGGATTGCCTAAAGGAATGGATGTGATCAACACAACATTAGGGACACCGACTATCAGAGGTAGTAAAAATAAGGGGCAGGAGGAGGTGGGAAAATATGTCTTATGAAACTGGATTAAGTATGTCATTGGTATATTTTCTGTTGATGGTGTGAAGGACTGTTAGTGGTGAAAGATGAACAAAGTCTTCACACATGGTCTGCGGTCTGCTTGGCCCATTCTCTCCTTCTAGCAAGTCCTGACTACAATGGACATCACATCCTCTCTGCCCCCTAACTACAGTCTCACTTTTGCATTTTTTTGCTTTCAGTTTTCTGCTTTTATTTGAGCCTATAATTTTTTTCTACTTAGTCTGTATTTTGATATGGTACCTGGAGAGTCACACACACACACACACACACACACACACACACACACACACACACAGAGAGAGAGAGAGAGAGAGAGAGAGAGAGAGAGAGAGAGAGAGAGAGAGATGACTAGATGACTAAAGTCCTCCATGTAAAAGTAAAAAGATGGCATCATAGGAAGATCTCTCTGTCTTCCTTTCTTCTTGTATTCCTCCCTCTCTCTCTTTCTCCCTTCCTTCTTGTTATTTATTTAAATTTTTTAGTTTTTTTAGTTTTTTTCGAGACAGGGTTTTTCTGTGTAGCCCTGGCTGTCCTAGAACTCACTCTGTAGGCCAGGCTGCTCTCAAACTCAGAAATCTGCCTGCCTCTGCCTCCTGAGTACTGGGATTAAAAGCGTGCCCCACCACTGCCTGGCTTTAGGTTACTTTCTGATACTTACTTTTTGTATCAATGGACATAATGATTCACATATCAAAAGAAATATTGTTTCTGTTTGCTTCATTGAATTTCTGAAAGCAAAACAAACGACCATGGTTACCTCCATTGGATATTGGAACCATATGAGAAAAAACTTCTGGGGATTTTACTATTTATTTATTTATTTGTGTGTGTGTGTGTGTGTGTGTGTGTGTGTGTGTGTGTGTGTGTGTGTGTTTTGAGACAGGGTCTCTCACAGTATGTACCCTTGCCTGACTTGGAACACATTATGTAGACCACATTGACTTTGAAACTTTGAATTCTTAGAGATCCACCTTCCTCTGCCTCTGGAGTGCTGGGATGAAAGACGTTGACCACCATGCCTGGCACCCCACAGGATTCTTACTGTAGTCAGTCTGATCCTGAAGTATAAGCCCACTGGGTGCCAGAAACTTCTCTGTCAGAACACTTGAAGGATATAGTTGTCATCAAGTTCAACTAAATCATCTTCTTCAAGTAAAAAAAAAATTTAAAAATTTCAAGTAGAGTTTTATAGGAAATTTTTCTCTAGTATGGATTGATTCTTGGACCCTGAGCAAGCTAGTCAAGTCTACATCTGAGTTGCATCCTCAGTGATCTTTTTACCTTTTAAATTTTTTTTTATGATTTATTTATTTATTTATTTATTTATTTATTTAATGTATACAAGTACACTATAGCTATCTTCAGACACAGAAGAGTGTATCAGATCCCATTACAGATGCTTATGAGCCACCATGTGATTCCTGGGAATTAAACTCAGGACCTCTGTAAGAGCAGTCAGTGCTCTTAACCACTGAGCCATCTCTCCAGCCCTACCTTTTGTTTTAAAAACAGGTCTTATTATGTAGCCCAGATAGATCAGGAGCTTCAGTTTTTCCAACTCTGTCCTGTGAATGCTGTGCTTGCTGATATGTGCTACCACACTGGCTTTTTTTCATATTATTTGAACATGATTTCTCTCTCTCTCTCCTTCCTTCACTCCTTCTTTCTCTTTTTTTCCTCCCTTCTTCCTTCTTCTTCTTCCCCCGTTTCTCTTCCTCTCTCTCCCCGATTTCTCTGTATTCATTGCATTCCTGGAGATTGGGCCGGGGGTGTCATGTAAGTAGGCAAGTAGTCTATCACCAACTTCTGATATCATTAGCTATTAGTTCAAAGATTTCAGTTTCTGACAGAAAAGCCAGTAGCTGCCGTTCTTGTTCTAGTGATTTTATAGTGAAGTTATAGAATCATCTTCAGAATGGGTTAACTTGGTCTCACATTTTGAGAGAGCACAGTCCATTATGAGAAGGAAGGCATGATGTCGTCCTCAGACATACTTGGCAAAACAGGAAGTCTTGTATGGCTGAGAATTGCTTAGGTAATGGTTCCTTCAAACAACTCCTAGATCAGATTACAAAATTTGGTATGTGGAAAGTACACATACTAAAAGTTCCTTTTGTATAACAATTGTCTCTGCAAAACAGGTTTGGAGTTTGGTCCTTCAGAGTCTGATCCCAGCTATTAAGAAGCCTAACTTCATTCTGCAGTGTCTCTCTTTGCTAGCCTCATG
>NC_047674.1:61098253-61176373 GCF_011762505.2 Arvicanthis niloticus | reverse complement strand
AAAGTCCGTTCTAGTTCCAAGAGAGTGTTAAGACTAAAGAGGGGCTGGAAGAGAGGAGACCTTCTCCAGGAGATGTAGGCTCAGCTCTTTACAAGAAAGCTCTCCTGACCCCCACAGCCATCCTTGATGAAAGAGATGGTCATTGTTTGCCCAATGTGTTTTATTTGATGGCAAATGTGAATGCATACACAGGGTGAACCAGGGATTAAATACCTGGGCTGAACACTTGGGGACTATCTAGATACCTCCTTAGCATACCTCATTAGCATGGAGAACTCCAGGTTTTTATTGCTATATGACCGACTGTCATGATCCTCCTCAGTGTGGTGTTGTGGTTAGGTATTCCAGATCAGGTAGTTTGGCAGGGAGCTGGCCCCATACCTACCCTTCTCAATTCTGTGATTCCCTGGGGTCTAAGCCTGCATAACCTTATCAGTTCTTCTGTCTGGTGGCATAGTGCACTTGCCCCATACTCTTCTACCAGTGTTGTTTCTGAAGTAGCCACAGTTCTTAGCTACAAAGGAAAAGTCTGAAACATTCTCGTTGTTATTAATTTAATCCTATCTTGAACATTGTGGGGTAGGAGTACTTAAGTTCACAGATGAAGACTTTGAAGCAAGTTATTTGCCCAAGGTCATATAGGCTAGAACCTTGGCAGGTTGGCTGCAGCAGGTATCCCTACCCCTGCATGGGCCTAGGGACTGTCATCAAATCTCTATCTGGGAACTGAATCTGGGTCCTTTGCAAGAGCAAGAAGTTCTCTTACCCACAGAGCCATCTCTCCAGCTCTGCTTGGCATAATTTTAAACATTGTGGGGTTGGCTCTTCATTAGTGATTCGTAAATGGATATAGAAAAGCATAAGCAAGTTGGGAACGGGAAGGATGTATTCAGACACATATCATCCTGAGGGGTTCTTTTCTGAGTGGAGCTGGTGTTGTTGACATTACCATAGAAAAGAATTTCAGTATGACTAGGTGTGAGAAGCAGACTTTGAGTTCATTACAAGAGATTAAAACATTAAAGAAATTGTGTTATTTATGTGTGTTGTCTGTGTTGTGTGTGTGTGTATGCATGCACATATGTACTGTAGTTGTATAAGGCTGTCCAGGTGCATGTGGAGGTCAGAGGAGGACATTGTCAGGTATTGTCCTCCATCAATCTCCACTTTACTCCTGGGAGACAGCATCTTTTACTGAAATCGAAAGTGACCATATTTGGCAGATTAGCTGGTCAGAGGGAGCTCATGGGACCTCTCTCTCTCCATCTTCTGCCCAGTGTTCATGGAAGGCACTCATGGCCAGATCAAGCTTTCCTTATTTGGTCTTGAGAAGCCAGATCCTCATGCTTTTATCCTTTGAGCTATCTCTGTAGCCCCTAAGAAGATATTTTATCATAAATATTAACATGGGTTACTAGCAAAAGAGGCTCATGGGAAAGAAAGGAAGGTCAGTACACATCCAAATGTGGGCATGGCCTTCTCAAGAAAGATTCTTGCCTGTGTGTCTAATAATATTTGTATAGTGACTTGGGTAGCTTCTGAAGTTCTGCCTGGAAGGGTTGCCAAGGGACTATTTCTTTCTCTTTCTTTTCCTCCAGTAAAAGATATCATGAGGTCACAGGGAGCAAGGAGAAGGACAACAGTGGATAGAGTGAAAGCACAGGTCACAAAGGTTGTTTAAGGAAGCAAAATGTGGTTTCACTTAAACACACACACACACACACACACACACACACACACACACACACACGTATGGTATGTGTGTATCCTATGGTGGGCTTGCTCCCAAGACATTTATAGCTTTCTTAGTGACATTCTTTGAAATAAGCAGTTTACAACTGGGATAGGAGAAAGGCCTTAAGAGTGACTTACTATTTAACAGTCTAAATGAGATAGGAGTAAGGCTGTATGCGGTTAGACTTGGAGTGTGTTTTCCTATTTCTTTAACATTCTTATTTGAGACATCTCTATATAAAAGGAACTTGGATGCTATGTAGTCAAGATTCACAACATATTCTGCTAATTGTGCTGCAGTACTCTGTTCTTAGCCAGGGAAAGACTTTACAACCAGACTCTGGAGTGGCCGGCACCCCTCCCCATAATACATGTTCCACATTCCCCGTCTTTCTGTCCTACCTGAAAACATTTTTATGTTTTTTACATTCCTATTGCCAAAGTGTTTCCTTCTGCTTGCCCTCCCTTCCCCTTTTCTTGTGCTGAGGATTGGACTGAACCTCATGCATTCTAGTCAAGTGTTCGTTCACTGAGCTTTATCTCCAGACTGTCAGGTCCAAAAGGAATTCCGGATAAGCGTCTAACTGAGGTGCCTGCTGTCATTAACAGAGTTTTCAGGCCTCTAGGGACACTCAGTACCCTTGCCTCCTCTTAGCTCTTCTCACGCAGCTCCCACTGTCAACTTCTGCAGCTCATGGGCTTCTCTTACCTCCGCTTTTGATTCTTATATAACCCTGCTATTTTGGCCGTGTGCTCTCTTGGCCTCCTCTCTTTTGGTCTACTTAGGCTGAACTCTCTTCTCTTCCTCTCTCCTCCCATGAACTGTTCAGTCTGTGGTTCATGTTTAGTCCACCACTCTCTCTCCCTGCTGTGGACTCTTCCAGATGCCTCTGGCTAGACTCTCCCTCATACCTACAATAAAAATGTTCTGCTCAACCATACCGTGGATTGATCATATCCCCACTTTATACACAGATCATGCTATGTTATCTCCCAAAAGAATTTTTATTATAAAGCAGGTGATAGAAAAGCATCAATACATGCAGTATTAAATATGGGATGTATTTTGAGACTTGTTCACTGAGGGTGCTGTGATACTATGATCCTTTTCATTGTGTTTATATTTTGCAGCCGATGACATCTTAATAATAAATATATCTGTCAATTTCTCATTTTGTAGGGAAAGAGGAGCAAAAATTGTCTCCAAAAGAGTTGATGACTTCGAAGAAAAATTTCAACACAAACTTGGAAGAGTTTTAGACCCGTAAGTTTGAGCTTAAGGCCTTGCCAGCTCTCTTGCTTTCATCGGGGTCATCTGGGTAGGCTTAGTGGCAGAAACCTGTGGCCTTAGTCCTGGGAAGCAGAAGCAGGAGGGTCAGGAGTGCAAGGTCATACTCTTAGCTATATTATTAAATTGGAGGCCAATCTGTGCTACACTGAAAAACCAAATGTTGATTTATGTCTTACCAAATTGTTTTTATCCAATAAGAAAATAATCCTCTATAGTTCATCAATGGAGCACTGCAGTGCCTACAGCATTTGGGCTTCCAGGGGACTGGTGTACCTGCATGCATCTGGAGAAGGGGTGGGGTGGGAAGAATTCTGTATAAAGCTTTGCTGTGGGATATCAGAAAAAAATATTTTGCTTTGAGTTCTCCCCCCACCCCCTCTCTCTGGCGTGGTCTCCAAGGAAACCTTCAGCCACTGTTTAATGCAAATGGACACCATACTCTTGTGATGTCTTACCTTTGAGTTTTCCCAGTGTGTCTATAGGAGAGTCTGTGGGTTGCTAAGGACTAAGGCAAACAACTTTTCAGCTTTGGCTGGTAAGGACTTCTAACTAGAGTTTGTTTTCTCCTATAGCATTGCTGAAACTATGAATGTTCCCCCAGGGCACACATTTGGAGCTTGCCTCCAGCCTGAGGAATATGGTAAATATGTGAATTTTCTTCTTCACAAATAAACACATCCCCATTAAAGGAGTGACTTTTTTTAGCCAAGCCCCATACTCAGGCTCTAGGTGTGACTTTCTTTCTGAGAGTCTCTTTTTCTCTTAAACCACATGCTTTAGCCTGTATTGGAATATATGAATTAACCCTATTCCTAAAATCCACCTGGATAGCTGCAGGTGCTGGGCTCTTCTTACTGCTCAACTTGCTGCCCCTGGAACCATACTCTTATTTCTGTTGAAAAACATCTCCAGAAGGTTATGCTGTACATTCATATGGATATAGATACATTGTGCACACACCTATATATGCATCTTTTCTGTAGTGCTGGGGATTGAACCTTGGGTGTTGTGTATTCTATGCACAATGTGAGCAAATATCTACCATTAAACTACATTCCTAGCCAAGAGAGATCTGTTTCAAAAAATGAGATCCCCCCCACAGACACACACACACACACACACACACACACACACACACACACACACACAGATCGATTGAGATCATAAGCACTCTGTTGTACAACCACATAATTAAGAGCCACTCTCATCAGCCAGCCAGCAACTCATCAAGCAATCCATAGGTAGCTATGCTATAATAAATTGCTATGGTAAAAGACTGTTGTGGAAAGCTCAACTGCTGAGGAAAGCCAGGTCAGGAACTCATGTCAAGAACCTGGAGTCAAACTGAAGCAGAGCCCACAGAGGAAAACTTCTTACTGCCTCACTTCCCAAGGCTTGCTCAGCCTGCTTTCTTATAGACAAGACCTTCCCACATCAATCGTCAATCAAAAAATGTCCCACAGACTTGCCTTCAGGTCAGGCTAATGGAGACATGTTCTCAGGATCTTTCCTTCTTTCAGATAACTCTAGCTTGTGTCAAAGTTCACAAAACATTACCCAGGACAAGGTAGGTGTGGGCTCCACACTTGGCTGAGGCAGTCGTTGTTTTATAAAGTATAAAGAACAGAAAGGGCTGAAGCAGAGCTTGGTGGTAGGGCACTTGCTTAGCATACGTGTGGCTAGGTGGAACCATTAACACTGTAAACATAAAATAAGTGACATACTTCAAAAGGGAACAGATCTACTAATTAGTATATTAGATTGCATTGGTGTTGAGGCCTGGGCTGCCCCATTTTGGGCGGCCTAAAATGTTGAAGCCTAAGCTGGAGCCTCACTTTGGGTGGCCAAAAATGTTGCGGCCCTCTCCACTCCACTCTTGGCGGCCACTGTTTCCCGGCCCAAGCTGCCGCTCTGGTCTGCGGGTCAGGATTCAGCAAGAGAGAGAGAGAGAGAGTGAGGACGGACTTGAAGAATGGAGACCAGACAGAGTGTGATTTAATCCCGTTTATTCTTCAGTCTCTCTTCCTAGTCCAAGTCCCAAGTCTTGAGTTCCTAGTTCCTAGTTGTACTCCCCCTAGTTTCTAGTTGTACTCCTGTTGTTCTCTTCCGAGTGTCTAATGTCTACTCCTACTCCTAGTGTCTGAATCTCTGTTACTCCAAATTGTTCTCCAAATTGTTCTCTCTAAAGTGTCTGATTCTCTGATGTCTTCTGTCTGCCTTTCGCCTTTATATGTCTCACTTCTAAGCCATGCCTCTTGGTCACACCTTTAATCATGCCCTTAGGTCTTGTCTCTAAATCTGATCTCTAAGTCACACTCTTAAATCACACACCTTTAATCTCACGCGCCTTTAATCTCACACACCCAAGGAAAGTCCTGGGTATCTAAAGCAAGATGTTATCAGAGTGTGCTCAGCTGTTGTAGGCTATTGTAATCAAGTCTCATGTCAGGGTATATGGCTCAAGATGGCTGCAAAGCTGATAGCCGCTTTCTGCTAAAAGTCGGCCCCCCAACACATTGGACTCATTTTCTTTCTTTTCTTTTCTCTCTTTTTCTTTTCTCTCTTTTTTTTTTTCTTTTAGAAAGGGTCTCATAGAACCCACGCTAGCTTAAAGCACTATACATAGCCTGTGTTGGCCTTGAACTAATGATCTTCCTCACTCAGCCTTGTAAGTCCTGGGATTACAGGCGCGATCCGCAGTGCCTAGTAGATTTTTCATGAGCAGAGCCATGGGGGTGGGTACTGTCGTAAGAATACGTGCTGTACAAGCTTGAGGATCTGATTTTGAATCCCTCACACCCTGTACAGCCAGTACATGTTTGTAACTCCAGCATTAGGGGTCAGAGATTGGTAGGTCCTAGGAGCTTACTGACAGCTGTGTTGATAATGTGAGCTGCCTGCCCCCTGAGAGACCTTGACTCAAGGCAAGAGGTGGGAAATGATAGAGGAAGACACCTGAAGTTCCCCAGCCTCTTGCATATACTTGCATGGGTGTGCACACATCTATGTATACCATACCTGTGTATGTACTATACTCTCATAAAAACAAACGAACAAATAAACAAACCAGAAACAGGAACTTGTTGTGTTAGTTTTTAGTAAGTCCTGACATGGGGTTGCTTCCCACTTCAATGGTTTATGTTCCCATGTGTATGAAACATGCACACAGCCTTTATATTTTAATATGCCTTAAGCAGCACAAGCTGGGCAGCTGCCTAGCCTCTATGCTGTTAGAATCTGCCTTTCACAGATAGTTTCAGTTTACTACTTATTAATTTCGATGTTCCATCTTGTTTGCTCTAGACCCAATTGAGCAACATTCTGGGCCTTGTCCTCTTGGCCCCCTTACATGGCGGCTCTGGTTCTCTCTCTGCCACACATCAGGCATGCATCTCTCTTCTTTCTTCTTCTCCACATTCTCCTAAGGCATGGTGGATCTCCCCCTCCTCCTTCCTTGAGATCCCAATCATGGGAAACCTAAAATCCCTCCTCTCTTTTCTCCCAGCTATTGCCAGTGGCACCTTTATTTACCAATCAGAATTAAGTGGAGGTTGGTTCCCAGAAACTTTGTGCATACTCTCTCATGCAAAACTAATTTAGGGACATAAAACATTAGAATACAAGCCACTACAGTAACTTTTAAGTCAATTGCACCGTTTTTATACACAGAAACATTCTGCATAATAGTATCACCAAATGAGCATGTTGTATACACTGTAATCCCAGCACTTAGGAGACTAAAAGGATTGCCATGAGTTTAATGAGGCCAGCCTGGGCTACATGAGACATTGTAGTGGGGAGGAGTGCCAGCCTGGCTATGTGAGACCTTTGTAGTGGGGATAAATGTTTTGTTTGTTCATTCTGAGATGTTGCTAGGTCTCTCTGCCTCTGTCCGTCTCTGCTTCTGTCTCTCCATGGCCATATTTTAAATTTACACACAAGACTCCTTTTTTATTCAACAGGAGCTGGCGATCTCATCCATTACAGAGGCCCAGATGAATATCTTCGTGGGAAGGACCGCCAGAGAGCCCTGGTTGCAGCTGCCCGCCACCACTTAAAGAAATTTTAATCACCAGCACTTTGACACTTTGCTGCTAGCTTTCAGACACTATGACAAGGGCCAGTAGTCTCACAGAGCCAGGGGGTTACGATGCACTGACGAATCTTGGTAGATGGTGCAGATAGGGGGCGGGCAATCAGCAGACTGTGGGTCATATGCAGCTCATTACTTGTCTTTTAAAGTGATGTTTGCTTGAAACACAGCCATGACTGAGAGGTTTAAAGAATGGTCAATGACTACACATAAGCCAAATTGATTAAATCTCAGTGTTCTGGGGGCAAGGGTAAGTGTAGCTCTGTGGATCTCTGGGGAACAGTGGACCAGTCTTATACCTGAATTTTGTTTGGTGTCTTCACATTGTACTTTCAGTGTACGTCCAAGTCATTCATAGAATTGCCATTGCCTTGGAGAGCAGAGGCTACTATCCATCCAAAAGGTGCAAGATCAGTTTGGTATTTATTTATGTATTTATGTATTTACTTATTTTATTTATTTATTTTGAGATAGGGTCCTTTGTAGTCTAGGCAGGCCCCCAGCCCACTGTGTAGCACAGGATAGGAATGAACTGTCTATCCTTTGCTTCTTTCTCCCAAATGCCAGGGTTAAGGGCCTGTGCCATCATATCTTGGTCCTTGGATTTTAGCCACTGGCTTTGTGTGTACTACTCAAACACTGTCAATTAAGCAATACCTCCAGGCCAAGATCAATTAATTTTTAAACAACTATAAATGTAATTTATTTATTTAGTTTTGTGCTGGGGATCGAACCCAAGAGTTTATACATGCTAAGTACACAATGTCCTCTATCAGCTCCTCAAATGTGCATATTCTTGCCCTCCTTTCCAGGAAGCTCGGAGCCCATTTAACAATTTCAGTGTTGACTTTGTGAACATTTGAACTTTTTTTCAATTATTATTTTGCTTTGATTGTGCCTCATTGTACATGATTTTCTAGGTAGTTTAGAAACTATTTAAAGTGTATTTTAAAAGATTATTATTCTTGTAGGATCCAGGGATCACGAATTCGGGTATCAGGTCTGGCATGAGAGTACCTTTACCCACAAAGCTCTTTGAATGGGACTGGCAACCATTTTAGAATGAACTTAATGTCAATGTATGGTCAGGATGTGTGCTGATACATCACAATCATTTTAAATTATGAATTTAGCTTTTATTAATTAAATAAGCAAAAATTTAAAGACTATTTGCATACATTATCGACATAAAAAGAAGTTAGTAGAGGTAGTCACAAGTTTGCAATAAATAAATACAGAAGAATCTAGGGCAGCATTAATATAAACTATGGCACAGCATAGTATTCTGAGATATGAATAAGGTCAAACTAAGATTTGTATCAAGACCACAAGGGAAAAGCAAAAATAAACCTTAAAAGCCTTTAGAAAACTTTAAAAAATCTTAGTTGTGGTTGTGCATTATTCTTCTTTTTTCCAGATACTTAATGTACTATGCAAATTCTTAAGTACATATATCTTGTCAAGCTATAAGATACCAAGTGTATGTATGTATGTGTGTATGTGAGAGAGACAGAGAGAGAAAGAGAGAGAGAGAGAGAGAGAGAGACTCTCACTCTACCTTTCAGATTGACCTTGAATCCTGAGTCTTCTTACCTCCCAAGCAGGTGGCTACACATCTAGTTTGCATCGTGTCTATTCCTTCTACCCCTCCTTCCCCCCTTCTTCCCACCCCTCTCAGTACTGGGCTCTACTACTGCATTCCACCTTTACTCCCAGAATAATTTTACAATGAGAATAAAGAAAACATTCCCACCTTCAATCCTGGGCTGAGCATGATGTTTGAAAATTACACCTCACCTTTTTCATTTAAAACATTAATTAAAATGTCCATTTCTTACTTGATAAGTTATTTAAGAACAACTGCCTTGGTTTTAGGCCTGGGAATTGTGTGTGTGTGCTAATGAGTAAAACACTTCTCATTATCAAAAAAGCATACCACTTAAGTTTGTATTAATTTCAGGCATACATGCTGGACTGGAATGGTGGTATTCCAGGGCTGAGGCAGGCGAATCAAGGTTTTGAGGGCTATTTAGGGTTGTCTAGCAAAACTCTGCTTTGTCTTTGTCCCCGACTGTGCAAAAAGAAGTTATGATAACCACATAGAAGACAACGGATATCTATAAACCACTATTCAGCTGCATTTCCCCCACAAAAGAGTTTTAAAAAAAATGTAGGTAGAAGTGAGTCACTGCAGCAGCACACACCTTTAATCCTGGCACTGGGTAGGCAGGCACGGCAGATCTCAGGTGAGTTTGAGATCAGGCTGGTCTGTATAGCAAGTTCTAGGACAGCTAGGGCAACTTAGACGATGTCTCAAACAAACAAACAAAAAAAGGGGATGGGGAAAAAAGAAAATATAAGTGGGGCTGGAAAGATGGCTCTGTGGTCTTACAGAAGACCTGACTTTACTCTCCAGGACCTGCAATAGGTGGCTCACTTGCTGTACCTCCAGCTCCAGGGGTTGAATCTGATGCTGTCTCCTTGGCTCACTGAGCAACTGCAACAACATACTCACTCCTTCACTTGGACACATATACATAATTAAAATTAAATTAAAAAGGAGAAAATATACCTGACAGTTTAGTTTTTAGTGAAACTACTGGGTATCTGTAGTTAATTTCAAGATGATTTTCAATATGAAAATATGGAAGCTGGAATAAGCACATTAAACTTACACACACACACACACACACACAGACACACACACAGACACACACACAGATGGAGACAGAGAGACAGACATAGAGATAGACAGACAGCCTCCCCACCCCAACCATGTACAGACTTGTTTATGTTGGGTTACATGTAACACAGTTGCCCTTGGATTATGAACCTTCTGTTTCTACTTCCCAAGTTGAAATTACAGGCATGTAGTTTTATACCTGAATTGAATCTGTTGTAATTATTTAATGTTTTCATGGTGCATTGGGATGAAACTCAGGTATCTTACCTCCTAGACAAGTGCTTAGCCAAAAAGCTACACTACAGCTCTGTTTCACTCAGATCTAAACAGCGCACGAACATGAATAACAGAATCTGCTGTCCTGGCTAATTTTATTTCAACTTGACACAAACTAGAATGATCCGAAAGATGGGAACCTCAACTGAGAAAACACCTCCTCCATAAAATATAGGACATTTTCTTTCTTTCTTTGTTTGTTTCTTTGTTTGTTGTTTCTTTCCTTCCTTCCCTCTTTCTTTCTCTCTCTCTCTCTCTCTCTCTCTCTCTCTCTCTCTCTCTCTCTCTCTCTTTCTTTCTTTCTGTTTTGTTTTTTGAGACAGAGTTTCTCTGTGTAGCCCTGGCTGTCCTGGAACTCACTCTGTAGACCAGGCTGGTCTTGAACTCAAAAATCCACCTGCCTCTGCCTCCCAAGTGCTGGGATTAAAGGCCGTGTACTACCACTGCGGGATGAGGACATTTTCCTAATTAGCAGTTGATGTGGGAGGGCCCAGCCCTTTGTGGGTGGTACCATGTCTGGGTTGGTGGTCCTGGGTTTTATAAGAAAGCAGGCTGAGTAAGGCATAGGAGCAAGCCAGTATTTAGCACCCCCCAACCCCACACCTAGGGACCTCTGCATCAGCTTCAAGAAGGTTCCTGACCTTGAGTTACTGTTCTAACTTCTTTTTGAAGATGAACAGTGATATGGAAGTACAAGCCGAGTAAACTCTTTTCTCCCCAAGTTGCTTTTTGGTCATGGTGTTCCACATTAGTGGAAACCCTAACTACCACATCTGCCAGGATGCATACATAGTTCTTTGCCTTTTTAAAGTTCATGTTGAATGCAGTTGTAAGAAATACAGTCATCTTAATAGCTGCTGATTATCCAAGTAAGCCACTAGGCAAGCTCCTTATGATGAAATCACATCACTGCAAATTGTTTAATGCTGATATATCTTCTAAACCGTCACCTTTTAATCTGTACGGTGTAGTGGTGTAGTGTTTACCATCCTTTAGGGATGCTTTCCTGAGAAGGCAGTGGACCTAGTGCAGTGGAATCCAAAACTGTTGAATGTCCTGATTCAGTTTCATAGAAAAAGAATTAAAACAGATCAAACAAACTGTGGTTTTCTCAATGGATATTCTTGACTTATAAGATTAATTCTATTTTTCACTGAGTGCCTATTATTCATTAAACACCATTTTGGATAATGGGTAGACTTTCTGTTTAGGGCACTTAAAATCTGAAGATTTTAACCGTAAATTTGAGTGGCAGTGTTATGTTACAACTGACTTGAGAGAGCATACTTGCAAGTTTGCAACCCTGGTGATATCACCTTGGTGGCTACAAAATAGCCCCAGTGAAGAAAAGAAGAGTAGCAACTGTTACAAATCAGGCTTCCCCAGGAGCCATATGTACCTAAGCTCCAACATTTGGGAGCCAGAGGCAGAAAGATTCATGTTAAGGGTTAGACTGCATGAAACCCTGTCTAGAAAACCAAGACCCAAACAACAGCAAATGGACAAAATAACCATTCCCCTAAAAAATAAAATCAGGACCTCTTTATACTATAGCTGCTGGAGAGCCAGCCATTACAGCACTGGGGTAGGACACATAACAGCTCAGAGGGACTCACAGTGGCGACTGCAGATTTTAGCTATTACTGTCCCTGTAATTCATGAGACCAATTCTAAGCTGTGCTCTCTGACAGCCCCCTATCCCATGGTCAGCTTTTCTTGAGTTTTGAGTGGCATGACAATTATTTGGAGTTTAAAGAATACAAAGTGCCTGTGCTTTCAGTGGAGACAAGCCTTGTAATAGGCAGAAAAGTTGTCATTATTGACAGCATCTATTTTAACTTTCTGGAGTTTCTGATTCTGTCATAGCTTCCATATTTTCTTCCTGGCATGCTAGCAGGTTCATGGTTTTTGGTTGACTTGGGCTTGCTGGAGAGACTTTTATAAAGGAGTTCACATTAATCAAAGCCATTTATAACTCCGTTGTCAAGGTAATATATGTTAACAATAGCAGGCACAGGGAACTTCTCCAGGGCGACTCTAATTTATTTACAGTTCACTGGGTCTGTCTCATTGGGCCATCTATGCAGGGTTTGTTTACTTTCAGTGACATTGTGAATTCAACTCTGGCCAGCTATAGCCCCAGTAATACTCAATGATTCACTCATAAGTAGTTCCTCTTGATAGATTCTCTCCCCTAAATCTCCCTAAGGGAACAACACAGTCATGTATCCATTTTTCTCTTTAATCCATTTTTTTCTTTTAGTGCTGGGGATAGAAGTCAGGGCCTCCCACACTTGAAGCAAGCACTGTCCTCTGGATCTATAGCCCGAGTCTAGTGCTCACCTATCGTATCTGGAACTCACTGCCTAAAGCACCAACCCACCATCATGAGTGGAGGTTCAAAATACAATCTGCAGGTCCTTAGCATCATCTCTGAGTGCATCTAAGGCTGGTTTGAAGGAAGTCACCCAGGAGCTGTGTGGTTAAGACATCCTAGTTGTTGACTTTCTTCCTTAAAAAGCATTAATTCTTTAACCCCCTCATCTCCCAAGTTAATCAGCCAAATTTCTCTTTACTCTCTCACCAATTCCCCTCCAATAACACTTATTGTAGGAACATCTGCCTTTAACTATTTTGTGTAAGGAGACTTGGGGGTGGGTGACCTTCCTCCTTTGGAAGAATGAATCTTAACACTGTCACAATGGGGGTAGACTGGAGAGGTTGGCAGCTTTTCTCTCTCGCTAGTGGGAGTGGGAGCAAACAAACCCAGCCCCCCCCCCCCCACATTTTGTTTTGAAAATCTCATCTCTATTTTTCCTCATTAGCAAGCAATGCTGTAGAGGATCATTTGCTGCCCTGGTGAGACACAGAAGGTGTTAAAAGCTCTGTCAGCATGAAAAACTGTAACGAGCTGTCAGACATGTACAACATTGCTCAACAGAAATGCCAAGCATGCTTTACGACTATGCTGACTACATGTCAGTGCAAACAGTATGGTTTAAAGGGTGTGATTAGGCAGGGTGTTTTCGAACAAGCCTCCTATCCCAGCACTTGGGTGGTAGAGATATAAGGATCATAATTCAAGGTCATTCTCCGTTATATACCTGATCTTGAATCTGGCCCTGGACTACATGAGACATTGCCTCAAAACAATAAAATACCAAAATGAATGAATGAATGAATGAATGAATGAAATAAAAAAAGGAGAAGAAAAAGGGGATTAAAACAAGTGGGGGTTGTGATCATAGCTCACAGATGTTTAATATGTACAAGGGTCTGGATTCAGTCTCCAGGACCAATAACAAAAGGGTTCTGAATGTATTCTGCTTATATCACAAACTATAAAGTATGTCCATCAAATTGACTCAATGAGAATAACTCTTGCTTTATATACGTAATATTTGATTCCTCTTAGTGGAAGTGGGAATTTTCCGAGTGTATTTGCTAGAGCTATTTATTTTTATCAAAGCCTACACTTACCTTACCTTTCTTCCTGGTTGACAGAAGGGAGACGGGGTGATTGACAGAGCAGAACTGCATGAAGCTTGTGTGCAGGCCAACCTGCATCTCGACAAGATGCTCCTGGACCATCTGTTTGACTACTGTGATGTGGATCAGGATGGCTTTATTAACTACCTGGAATTTGCCAATTTCCTTAACTGGAAAGACAGAGTACCTCTCACTGAGTATGAGAAGAGGGTCGTCGTTAAAGGTATTTAATTCTTGACAGCTTGCTGAATTTTTAAGAAGATTTTTATATTTCATAGTTTTTAGGATCTCAACCAACTTTAATATTATGTGTCCTGGTTAGTTTCAACAGTCAGTTCAACATAGCCCAGGGTCATCTGAGGGAGTCTTACCTGCTGGATTACCCAGATCAGATTCTGTGAGAGATTGTCCATATAATTCTAGTTCCAGGGAATTCACTGCCTCCACAGATACCAGCATAAATGTGATGAACTTAAAGTCATGCAGCCCCACACACATACACATACACATACACATACACATACACATACACATACACATACACATACACATACACATACACATACACATACACATACACAAATAAAAATAATAAGTCTTGCCGGGTGGTGGTGGTGCATGCCTTTAATCCCAGCGCTTGGGAAGCAGAGGCAGGCGGATTTCTGAGTTCGAGGCCAGCCTGGTCTACAGAGTGAGTTACAGGACAGCCAGGGCTATCCAGAGAAACCCTGTCTCAAAAAGCCAAAAAAAAAAAAAAAAAAAAAAAAAAAAAAAGTCTTTTGTTGAAAAGGTAGCTGAGCTTGCGTGAGAGAAAACAGTTAACAGTGTTCCTCCATAGTATCTGGTTCCATTTCTGTTTCAGTTAATGCTCAACTTCCCTCATGTTGAGCTGAGACCTGGGGTAAGCCAAAGAAACCCTTTCCCCTCCAAGTTGTTTCTGGTCATGATATTTATCACAGCAACGTAAAGGGAACTAGACAGAATGCATACAGGTTTGCTTATGCACAGGATGTGTGTATGCACAGGATGGAAGGAACGAGTTTGATCGCACTCAAGAAGATGGAAATATATGGCCGAGGGGCAGGGCGACAGTGAGACTCCTCCCTTTAATTATGTGTGAGATTTGTTAGTGAACATGATTGTTGGGGTCAACATTAATCAGCCCTCATGAGTACAGACAAGCCACTTGTCCAGGGACAGCAACTGGGGATAAATTTGACTCTTCAGCCGTGGAGATTCCTTCTCAGCTGCTATGTCTTCTAATTCACTGCGTTAAACTGGGCGAAATCTTACTTCTTTCACATGGGGATGTTCTGGTGGCCAAAAAAGGTAGAGGTGGCCCTGAACAGGGCTTCAGTAACATGGTTCTTATTCTTCACTTAGTACAGAAAAGAAATGGGTGTCTGGGAAATCTGAACCAGGGCCACTGTGCCCTGGGTCTTCCTAAAGATATCCCACATTCCTGTCTTGAGTCTATATTGGAGACAGCAGGATATCAGGGCTGACTATCCTCCAGAAAACTGTCTTGAGGGTCCCTTAGGGCAGTTCACATAACCACAGGCTGTATGTATTCCCAAGAATGTTGCTATTTACAGTCATTCTACATTGGGGGCATGAGGAGGGGAACCTGATTGGCTGATAACTCATGGCTGCAGAGGAAACTCTATAAAAAGTTTTAAAATTAGCGTATCTCAGTTATACACAGTAATGGGTTTCATTGTGACATTCCATACGTGATAATAACGTACTTAATGATATATGCCTATTACCCTTTTGTTCACCCTCTTATTCCCACTAGCCTCTCCTTTCCCAACCAGAAGCTTACTTTTCAATGTATGGTCTTGTGTCATTTGATATTGGGACTATGAATTTAAAAATTAAAAGTAAATTACTCAGAATCTTAAAACTCGATAGCTCCTAATCAAGGGGTTTGAAAACCCCATTTTAGTCACATCTACATATTTAAGAAATTAAGAATATTTGATTTTTAAATTTTTATGCAGGGGCTGAAGAGATGGTTCAGTGGTTAAGAACACTGGAAGAACTGAGTTCAATTTCCAGCATTTACAGGCTCACAGCTGTTTGTAAACTCCAGTTCTAGGGCATCTGACACCCTTTTCTGGTATCTACAGAGATCAGTCATGCATGTGATGCATAGATATATATGCAGAAATATACATACAATAACATAAAAATAATTATTTTTTGCACAAAAGATTAAGATTAACTGTTTTCCCAACACTGAGGAAGCAGAGGCAGGAGGATTATGACTTTGAGGCTGGTCTGAGCTATATAGAGACCGTGTCTCAAAAATGTTCCCAATCCAAATCACACAAAACCAAAAATTCCGCAAAAATAAAATATTATAGTCTTTTGTTTGTTGATTGTTTTTTTAAGACAGGGTTTCTTTTTAGCTTTGTTACCCTAGGACTAGCTCTAAAGACCAGGATGTTCAAACTCAGAGTTCTGTCTGCCTCTGCCTCTTGAGTGCTGGGATTAAAGGTGTGTGCTACCACCACATAGCTAACAATATAGTCTTAACTTCGATTTTTTTATGGTACTGAGGATTGAACCTAGAACCTTCTACAGAGTAGATAAGCACTCTGCCAATGAGTCAATCCCCATTCTCCTTTTTTACTTTTTATTTTGAGAGAGTCTCAGTAACTTGCCTAGATTTGCTAAGTAACTCAGGCAGGTTTTGAATTTGTCATCTTCCTGATTCAACCTGGTTATCTGGGATTACGGGTCTGTAGTATCAGGCCTGGTGATCTTTAGATTACAGTATTTTCATATTTATATTATTTTCTTGTACCACTAAAATATATAGGTATGTATGTATATACACACACTTTTTTGGTTTTTTTTTTTTTTTTTTTGAGATAAGGTTTTCTAAATGTAGCCCTGGCTGGTTTGGAGCTCAGTTCTAGAACAGGCCAGCCCATGAACTATCTAATGGTCTTTCTGTTTTGGCTCCCAAGTGCATAGATTAGAGGTATATATCTCTTCTCCCCCACTTCTTGATTATTTATTTATGTTTTGTGACAGGGTCTCTCTCTGTTACTTCTGCTGGCCTAGAATTCAGCCTCATGAGTATAGGAGTTGTAGTGTAGGTATATTCTGTCATGCTTGGCTTATGAATAGAATTAATTAATTTTTTTCAACAAATATTTGAAAGTATTTCTTTCATATCGTCTGTTTTCTGACTTTTTTCCTCCTCCTTCTGCCCTGTTTGTGTCTTTTGAGGCAAGGTCTCTGATAGCCCATGTTTGTCCCAAATGTTCTGTGTAGCTGAGGCAACTCAGAACTCCTGATTTTTCTGCCGCTACCTTTTGAGTGCTGGAATCACACACATATGTGACTGTGCCTGTCTCCCTGACTTCCCTGCCTTCATCCTTTCTTTCTTCCTCCTTGTATAAATTTGAGATTTTAAAAATTCAATTTTATTTTAAATTATGTGTATATGTGTGTGTCTTCATGTAGGTATGTGTTCAAAGTACTCATGAAGTTCCTAAGAGGGTGTTGTCAGGTCCTCTGGAACTGGAGTTACAGGCAGATGAATCATCTGATGTAGTAATGGGAAGAAAGGGAAGTGAACCAGATCCTCTGTAAGACTACAGACTCTTAACCACTGAGCCATCTCTCCAGTCCCTTATGGGTTTTTTGTTTGTTTGTTTTTTGGTGGTGGTTGTTTTTGTTTTTCTTTTATTTTGTTTTTTAAAGGCAGGCTTTCACTATATAGGGCAGTCTAGCTTTGATTTTGAACTAGCAGCAATCCTCCTGCTTTGGGTACTCAAGTGTTAGGATTATAGGCAAAACCTACCATGCCCAGCTACTTTTTATTTATTGTTTAAACATTCTTTTCAGGTTTGTTTTATGTGTAAGTGTTTTGCCTGCATGTATGTGTGTGCATCATGTACTTGCCTGCTGACCTTGGAGGTCACCCTGGAACTGGAGTTACAGATGGTTATAGGCTTCAGTGTAGGTGCTTGGTATTGAACCTGCATCCTCTGAACGAGTAAAAGCACTGTTAACTGCTGGATATCTCTCCAGCATCCTATTTCTTGCTTCTATTATTTTAGTGTTGACTTTGTTTAAATTTCTCTGAGATGGCTTGGAGAGGTGAAGTGTGTCACCATCTGTTCAGAGATTAGCCACTGGTAATCAGAACCACATCCTTTGCTCTGATCTAAAGATATGGACGGAGTTCTGTAAAGCCTCTTTGCCCTTAGAGGTTCAGTGGTTACTACGCTGCAGTCAGTGCTCAGATCTATAGCATTTTACTGGGAGCCAGGTTTGGCCTGGACAGCCAGAGCCTTTGTGATCAGCTGCCACAGGACCCCAGGGAGGGAGTTTCTTTCTGCTTCTTTGTTCCAGCTTTTAATATTGTCACATCAGTTTATGTTAAGCATCTAGCTACCAGAAGGGGAGAAGAGATCCAAGGGCCCAGTTCTACCTAACCTGGGTCCAACATAAACATGAATGCACCATTTTTATTGTTTAGTGAAGCTTTCAGAACTAGTGTGTGTCGTGTGCCTGTGACCTTAGCACTTGGGAGGCAGAAATAGGAAGATGGCTGTAAGTCTGCGACTTGGATAGGATGGTGAGTTCCTGGCCAGTCAGGGATACTTGGGAAGCATGTCACAACAAACAAAAAAAGGAAACAAATGCCTCGTCTGGTGGTATACACCTATATCCCTACCATCTGGGATTAAGATACAAGAGGATCAGAAGTTTCTCGTTTTCTGCTATGCACTGAGTTTAAGGCCAGTCTGTGCTACCTGAGACCCTGGCTTAAAACATACAAAACCAAACAAAAAATTTAGCCTTCAAATTTCTCCAGAGTGAACACATTCTTCTGTGGTTTCTACAACTCTATCTTCAGTTCTAACTTCCTTATGTGTTCTGATTCCCCAAACCATTCTTCATTTTGAAATTTAGGTTCTTTTCAGGCATTTTTAAAGCAATATAGGTCATTTTCTGAATATCATCCCCCAAAAGCTTTTTGTTTCTTTATCTCCCCCCCCCCACTTTTTTTTTAATGAACATTTTTGTCTCAGGAACAAGTTTTTTTCCCCCTTGCTTTTCTAAATGATTGCAGTTTTTCTTCCCTAAATGTACAGTTTTATCAGCTAAGGCTAGGAGGCACGTGAAAGTTACTTTGGCAGTTACAATTTGCCTGGCGGATAACAATACTGCCTTGGCTTCCATTTTCAACCTGGTTGCTGGAATTAACTTTTAAAAAACTAATGGACATTTAAAATTTCTCCTCTAGAGTAATGATACTGCTATTTCCACTTTTATTCCTGTCAGCCAACCTTCCCTCTCACCCCCACACACATTTTGTCTTTTTTAGTGAGTGGACCCTTTCTGTATGGGACACCATTCTTTTCTCTCTTTCAGGACAATGCTATGGGACATTTTCTCAGAGCCAACGTCTCACCAAACACAGTTGTTTCCACCCTCTCAGAAACAGAGGGGCAGCATCTTTTCTTTTTTGTTTCCTTCTTGATTTTTCCATTATATTTTTGTTGCATTTATGTATGTACGTGTGTATATGGGTCAGTAGACAGCTGGTGGGAGTTGCCTCTCTTTGTCCCATGCGGGTCCTAGGGATAGAACTGTGGTTGTCAGGCCAGGAGGCAAGCACCTCGACCTGTTGCCTCATGCATCTTCCTCACTTTTCCTTTTCTTTCTTTCTTTCTTTCTTTCTTTCTTTCTTTCTTTCTTTCTTTCTTTCTTTCTTTTAAAATTTCAATTAAATTAATTTTTAGACAAATTCTCACTGTATAGCCCAGGCTGGCCCCATACATGTGGCAACCCTCTTGACTCTGATCCTCAATGCTAGAATTATAAGTATGAGCCACCTTTCTTGGTACAAGTCATGGTGGCTAAGAGAAAATAGAGGATTGTTTTTAAACCAAGCAGTGCTTACAGCAGTTCCTTTATTTTTTAATCTTATTTATTATTATTATTGCATTGCAATTCCTTGTTTCACCTCCCGAGTTATCAGATTATACACATATACTTTTTAAAAATTAAATTACTTTTTAGATTTATCTACTTTACACATATGACTACACTGTAGCTTACAAATGGTTGTGAGCCATCATGTGTTTGCTGGGAATTGAACTCAGGACCTCTGGAAGAGCAGTCAATGCTCTTATCCACTGAGCCATCTCTCCAGCCCCACACATGCACTCTAGATTTGGTCTTTTGTTTTGTTTCTTTGAGTCAGGAATATACTCGGTGGTTCAGGCTGGATCCACCTGCCAGGGTTCCTCAGTGTGGATTACACATATGTTCCACACTGCCCGACCTATTCCTGGTATTTGATCCTTCCTTCCTTCCTTCCTTCCTTCCTTCCTTCCTTCCTTCCTTCCTTCCTTCCTTCCTTCCTTCCCTCCCTATCTCCCTCCTTACTCCCTCCCTTCCCTCCCTCTCTCCTCTCATCTCTGTCCCCTTTCCTTCCTCCCCCCTTCAGCCGCTCTAGTGCTGGGATTATAGGTCAGTACCACCACGCCCTCATTTTTATATACTACATTTTGTCTCACAGCAGGCTTTTGAGGGGGAGGGGAAAGTACTGTAAGACCACCTTTCAGTTTTATGGCCAACCACTTTTCAAACCGTGCAGTTTGTGCCTTTAGGGATGTGTGTTTGTCTGTCTCCTTCCCTCCCCCACCCTTCGTTTATACTGGTGTCTGGGTAGAGGCTCTCTACTTTTCAAGGCAAGGCAGCCCCTCGTATGTATTGTAGATCCCTGGGGAACTGTCTCTTGGAGGTCTCCGATTATAACCCCTGCCTGCATTTCCCAGCGTTCTTTTATGGCTGTGGAAACATCACAATGCCCTCAAGTGGCGTCTGTGGAATAGCTAGTGTGTTGAAGGGAAGTCTTCGCTTCCTTAAGTGACTCACAAAGTCACTCTGCAGTTTCAGTTCTACCTCAAGTTTTTCTCACCCTATGGCGGAGGAGGCGGAGGAGGGCTTGGTCCCAGATGCTAACCACACCATGTTTCGGCTGAGCCACCCATAACCCTGGGCTTTTCTTTGCACACTAACTTGTAGGAAGTTTCTTAGAGAAGCGGAGAGGTGGGGTGGGGGTGGGGTATCTCACAGTATGTTCTTATCTCTTCTCTGGATGGGGCATGCTCTGCCTTCTCAATTTGAGTAAATGTGGGATTATTTTTTTAAGTTGTTCACACTGCAGATGGAAAGACGGCTTGGTGGCATAGAGCAATTGTTGTTCATGCAGAGGATCCAGGGTTCCCATCGTCCACATGGTGGCTCACAACCGTCACTAACTCCAGTTCCAGGGGATCTGATGCCTCTTCTGATTTACGACAGCACCAGTCACACCCCTGATGTCCATACACATACACAGGCAAAAACCAAAACCAAACCAAACTAAACCAAACCAAACCAAACCAAACCAAACCAAACCAAACCAACCAAACCAACTAAATAAACAAAAATCAAACTCCAAATCCCCCAAACAAACAAACAAAGACCTCATAAAACAAAATACATAAATCTAAAAAATAATTTCTTTTAACATATTTTGTGTGTGTGTGTGTGCACGCGTGAGCGGGCTCACACTCACAGTGTGTGTCACAGCCTATACATGGAGATCAAAGGACAACATATAGCAGTTAAGTTTCTCTTTTCAGCATGTTGTTAGGCTTGGTGTCAAGTACCCACTGAGCCATCTCCCCCAGCTCATGTGTTGAACTTTGATTCCAAGTATGTCTTTCATCTCTACCTAGGGCTCAGTCTTAGGGAAATCGGTATAGTTCAAGTTAAATAGGCTCAGCTTGAGTTAAAGAAATGTAAATCTAATATCCAATAAAAAAATTATAATGGCCAAATTAAAACTACAAATCAATTGAGAGAGAGAGAGAGAGAGAGAGAGAGAGAGAGAGAGAGAGAGAGAACGGAGGAGACAGTTGGGCGGCCAAGTCCTTATCTGGCTTCCATGACGTTCTGGGTTCCACTGTGGGTGGCACTGGAAGGAAGGAAAAAAGGGCTCTCTGTTTTGGGTCCTCAGACTGGAAAGATTTCTATGATATAAAGTAAACAGAGTCTCAGAGAGCGATGTGGCCATATTGGACTCACACTTGACGCTGGCCAGAACTTGCTGTTCCACAGTGCAGTGTCGGCACTGGGAACCTGTTTCATGACTGCTCAGACACTGTCAGGAAGAAGCTACAAAGGAAATTCATCTTTAAAGAAATCATTGCATTTATTATTATCATTATTACTATTACTAGTGTTGTGTGTGTGTGTGTGTGTGTGTGTGTGTGTGTGTGTGTGTGTGTGCATATATGGGGCTGTACATGCCATAGTGCATAGTGCAAGGTCAGAGAACAACTTGAGGGAGTCAGTTCATTGTTTCTACCCTGTGGGTTCCGGGGCTCTAATCAGGCTTGGTGGCAAGTGGCAAGTACCTGTACCTGCTGAACCAAATAATCCAACTTGTTACAGAACATCAGGCACCAAGAACTGACACCTTACTGTATTTTCTTGTCTCCTCTTTCTCGTTTTTCTTCAAGGTAAAAAACCAGACTGTGAAAATGTTACTGAGACTAGTACAGGAGAAGCTGAACCAAGGCTTCTGATAAATCCTGAAGACATTGTCCCCAAAGAACCAGGAAGTTCAGAAGAGACAGTCCGGACAATCCTGAGACCAGGTGACAAAGTCTCTGACAAGTATAAGACAACGTCTTCTGAGGTCAACGCTGTTGTTGGAGCCGTTCCTTCTATATGTAAGCATGACACATTCCTTGTCAAATTAAGTGCTCTGCACACCCGGAAGTGCAGTGATCATGGCGTGTCCTTGCAGTGTTCCTAACCTCTCTCTGCATTCGACTCTTTCTCAAGGCCTTGGGCCTTAAGTTTAACTGCCTATTGTAAGCACTCTGAGGTCTCACAGGTAAGTACAGCCCGAGAACAGTGGGAATCAGTGGACGAAACCAGCCATAATATCGAATACTGCTCCTATAGATAAAACGTAGTGGAAGTGGACTACTATGTAGTAGGTGTCATGGAATACAGTATCTAGGGAGGAGTTGGATGACGGCTCAAGTAAAAAAGCAATTTTATAGTAAAAATACTGAGACTCTCATGGGTGGGACGGTTGAATGCTTTCCAAAGCTCCACTTGGACTTCTGTGTTAAGTATTCTTGCCACCCATGTCCTTGGAACTGGTGAATCCTGCTGTGCTTGGCTACACTCTTCTTTTCATGCAGTCTTTGGATTTTAGGTTTAAGCACGTTGTTGTCTAGGCTAGCTACATTTCAAGGGGTCCATGGTCACGTGTGACTGATGGCTACTGCTCTACAGCTGAGTTTCAGAGTGTCCTTTTCTCCCTCATTGACGACCTAGGTTACCCCATCTACGGTGTTCCAACCATTCGATCTGACATCCCTGCTCCCCGGATTCGTCGAGTCAGCGACATGAATAACTATGGTGAAGACAGCAATGCTTACGCCTTGCTGCACCCCTCCATCTTCTCCCAGAAAGGTGTATTTGAGAGAGACTTCTTCAAGACCAGGTCAAAGGAAGAGGTACAGAGATCACCTCAAACTTTGGACTTGGCAATGGTCGCTATTATTATCATGACCACTTTAGTTACTGTTGTCTCTTTTTTGTATGTATGTATGTATGTATGTATGTATGTATGTATGTATGTATGTTTGTTTGTTTATGTATTTATTTTGAGATGGCATTTCACTGCCTACCCTGCTCTGGCCTAGTACTCACTATGTAGCCCAGACTGGCCTACAGCGATTGGTGGTTTTCCTGTCTCAGCTTCCCAAAGCATTGGGATTGCAGGCATGAACAGACATACTTGACTAGCGTTTTACTGATTTGTTTTGTTTTGAGGCTGAGCTTTGGTAGGTAACCCAGGCTGGACTTGAAATCATGATCTTCTTGATTCCTCCTATTGAGTTCAGGGATTACATATTGCTTCTAATCTAATGCACAATATTTATTATTATTATCATTATTATTATCACAATCATCATCATCATTCATTTTATTATCATCTTGTGTAGTCCAGGCCAGCCTCCGAATCAGCTACATAGATGAAGCTGGTTTTGAACTTCTGATCCTCCTGCCTCCACCTCCTAAGTGCAGGCATGTGCCTGGTACTTCTGGTGCTGGAGATCAAATCCAGGGTTTGTTCATGGTTATCAAGAGTTTTATGAGCTGAGCCCCAGCCCCAGCCCATGGCTGCTGTCATTTTGACTTTTCAGACTTATAGCTTGTATAGGGGTCCTTGAATATAGGATTCCTGATGAATGATATTCAGTTTGGTTGTAACATGCTGCAAAGTTTTTTTTCTCTTGTTTCCCCCTGAGTATATTATATAATTCTCTCTGCCTTCAAACAGGGTCTCACTATGTAGGTCAGGTAGGCCTTCAACTCAAGATCACCTTCTGCCTCTGCCTCCCAAGTGTGGTGATGACAAACACTAACGACCATGTCCACTTGCTTTTCTTCACTTCAGTTTACTCAAATTTCATTTTGGGAGTTACATTTTAAAAAATCGTAATTTATTTGTGTGTGTGTGTGTGTGTGTGTGTGTGTGTAATTTTATGTATGCCTGAGTATGTGTGGATGTCAGGAAAACTTGAGGGAGTTGGTTCTTTCTTTCCATTATGTGGGATTAGAGAATCAAATTAAGGTCTTGGCAGCAAGCACCTTCACTCCTTTGTTTTGTTTTTAAAGATAAAAAATGTCAGAATGAGAGATGGTTTTGCTCTACAGCACAGGTTTATCGCAAATTCACTATGTAGCTTTGAACTTCAGCTTTCCTGCTTTAGCTTCTCAAGTGCTGGAGCTACAGGAATACACCCCCACTATGCCTGAAAAGTACTACAGGAATATACCCCCACTACGCCTGAAAAGTACTACAGGAATACACCCCCACTGTGCCTGAAAAGTACTACAGGAATACACCCCCACTGTGCCTGAAAAGTACTACAGGAATACACCCCCACTATGCCTGAAAAGTACTACAGGAATACACCCCCACTACGCCTGAAAAGTACTACAGGAATACACCCCCACTATGCCTGAAAAGTACTACAATTTTGATGTCTACTTATTTTATATGTATATGCACATATGCATATGTGAACACATGTACTTTGGGGAGAACCAGTGACTGTCATATTGAATGTTAAAAAAGCTTTTAAAGTATATATATATATATATATATATATATATATATATATATATTATATATATTATATATTATAATAATATATATTATAAGTATATATATATATTATTTTATGGGCTTAAATTTTAAAATACAAAACTTAAGAACAAAAATCTTGATCTGGACTTAAGTTCATTGTTTCTAGATTTCAGATATATTAACTAACATTGGAGTCAAGCTTTCTGAAGAAGAATTTGAAAATGTATGGAATCGTGCTTCAAAAAAACACCAGCGTGGAGAAGTGTGTGTTGAAACCATCAGGAATGCTCTAGACGAGCTACTGCATGCAGACCTATTCAAGTGTAAAACGGCCATGTGATATTTTTGGGAACTTACAGATTTAAGCAAAAGAGATTAAATTTATATTCATCTAAAATGTCCTGGTTTTACTATTATGTTGGAACCTGGCTGTCATTTTGGTTTAGAACTCCTGTCCTGTGTATACGACTTCATCTTCTTGTGAATTCGAATGCCTCTATGGACTTGACAAATGCTGTAAGAACCTTCTGCCTCACGGTGGTCACAGCTTAGAACGCTGATGAAAGTTAGTAATGTTTGGCAGGCCTAAGAACTTCATTCATTTTAGCACATCTGAAATTCGGTTGTTTTGTGATACCAACTTCATACTATTTTGTCTACAATGCTTTGTTACTGTATTTAGGCTCTGATGTGAAAAGGTTGTTTCTCAGCGTGCCTTTGGTCTCTAATGCACCCAAGAGAAGCGGGTGATTGAAAGAAGCAGGATGAAAGAAGCCGTCTTAAGACCCAACAATTGCACAATGGCCACTAGCTTACTATCTTCTTAACATTTTTTTCACCTCTTTCTGCTTCCTGATTAACTTTCTAGCCAAGCCTAGGCTATCCAGTGAGACCGTGTTTCAAAAACAGAAAAAAAAAATATTTTGGAGAACTACAAAAAATATGTAAAAAAATATTTAAGAACTACAGAAAACCCATGGAAGTAGTACATAGTGGTGTGCAGGAATCCACCCTTCACAGCCCACAGAGGTCAAGCATGAGTCTCTTTCCAGTACTGGATTCATTGGTAGCTTCTTATAGGCTGTGGTGAGATCATTCTATTGAGTAAAAACCAGAATCTATTACATTCACCCCTGCACCAGGAGTTAAGAATTTATCAGACCACTTATACAACTGTTTATGTGTTTGTTGGTCATCTGTCTGTCCACCTGACCACATGTGTCAGAGCAAGATGCCTATATTGTGCTTCATCTCTCAATACAAAGAAAACAGGGCAATGGTACTGATTTCTCCCTCTCCTCCCTCCCTCCCTCCCTCCCTTCCTCCCTCCCTCCCTCCCTCCCTCCCTCCCTCCCTCCCTCCCTCCCTTTCTTCCTCCCTCCCTCCCTCCCTTTCTTCCTCCCTCCCTCCCTCCCCTTTCCTCCCTTCCTCCCTCCCTCCCTCCCTTCCTCCCTCCTTTCCTCCCTCCCTCCCTCCCTTCCTCCCTCCCTTCATCCAAAGGTGCTGGTTCTAACCTAGGACCTTTTATATACCTAGATTGCCAGTGGCGATAGGACCACAAACCCCAGCTGTCATTGTTGAAGTTCTAAAATTGGTAAGACCCTGGTGTATAAGTCAGAGTTCTCTAGAGCAACAGAAGTTATAGAACAAATTTATCCCTATATACAGAAAGAGGATTTATTGGAATGACTTAGAGGCTGCAGTCCAGCTAATCCAACACTGACCGGCTAGGAACAGAAAGTCCAAGAATCCAGTAGTTGCTCAGTCCACAAGGCAAGATGTCTCAGCTAGTTTTCAATGTACACTTGGAATCCTGAAGAAGTAGGTTGTAATGTCAGGAAAGGAAAGGAAAGGACTTGCTAGCAAGGGGAGGGAGAGCAGGCAAAGAACAAAGGCTTCCTTCTTCCATGTTCTTATCTAGGCTTTCATGGAAGCTGTGACCTAGATTAAAGGTGTCTTCTTGCTTCAAGAGCTGGACAAAGGGAATGTGTCACCCTGTCTCAAAGGTCTGGATTAGAAATGTGTCTACCGATTTCAAATTATTTTTCAGATTATAGAATAATTACATTATTTTTCCCTTCCCTTTCCTCCCTGTTGTCTTTCAAACTTATGAACTCTGTCCCATTAGCTATTGTTACATGTACATATGTATATTTTAAAATATAACCTGTCAGTCTGTATAATGAATATTTTCAGGGGTAATTAACTGGTATTGGATAAACAATCGGTGTGCTCTTCCTTGGGGAGGACTTTTCTCCTGCTCTGAGCATCTTAGTGGCCCACAGATTTTTTTTTTCTTTTTTTTTTTTTGGTGTGGGATTCAAGACTTGTGGTCTTCCTTAGTGTGTGTATTACTGTCCTTGTTCAGCTCATAATAAGCATAGGACTTTAATATTGAAAACACTGTCAGGTTGTTGAGGAAGTAATGCTAAAATATTGAGTCACTGGCCTGTGGCTGCAAGTAAATTTTTCCATCATAAGGAGAGTAGAAGCTGGACAGAGAGGAAGCAGAATATGTAATCTGAGGACCTCAAAATTGTACTCTGGGTAACAATGCCATTGTAAATCCCCTTTCTAACTTTATTAGCTAGCTCTACCTCTGTATATTTTAACTGTACGAAACAATTTGTTATCTTTTGTTAAGTTTGTTATTTAACAACTACTTAGCAATTTGTTATTCAGTTATCTTGAATTATAATCTGTCACAGGTGATTAAAAACGTACTAGTACATTCATGTTTATCTACTAGATTATGGTTAAAAACCATAAAAATGAAATCTTCTGGCTGAAGAGACAGCTCAGGCAATATTGTGTGAGTTTGTAAACCTAGGGCCAGAGAGTGGGAGACAGGAAGAACCCTGGGGCTCATTGCCAACTTAATCAGTAAGCTTCAGGTCCCAGAAAGTGACTGCCTCAAAAACAGCATAGACGGCACTCGGGGAACAGCAGCTGAGTTGACTCTTGACTTCTACATGCATTTACGTGTATGTGAGTTCTTTTCCTTCTCCATCTCTCTTTTCTCTCTCTACTCCTTTCTTTCTTCCTTCCTCGCCTTCCTCCCTCTTCTGCCCCCTTCAAGGCAAGGCCTTTTTGTGTAGTCTAGGCTGGCTTAAAACTTACCATGTACCCCAGGTTGGCCTTGTCCTAAGAAGAATGCTGAGATTACAGGCATGAACTACTATATTCAAGTTCCTTCATCCTTCTCATTAAAAAGTTATCAGGGCTGGCATGACATCTCATGGGTAAAGGTACATGACATGCAAGGCTGGAGACTTGATTTCTGGATCATATGTAAAGGTGAAAGAGTAGAACTTACTCCCCAAGCTTGTCCTCTGACCTCCCTATGTGGGCCATGGCCTGTGAAGCATCCTACTATTCACACATAAAATGATACATTTTAAATGTTATTTTTTTTTCTGAATGTGGTTGCTCATACCTGTGACATCAGCATTAAGAGACTGAAACAGGTGGGCTGGAGAGACGCTTCAGCTCAGTGGTTAAGAGCACTGGCTGCTCTTCCAGAGGTATTGAGTTCAATTCCCAGTAACCACATGGTGGCTCACAACCATCTGTAATGGGGTTTGATGCCCTCTTCTGGAATGCAGGTGTGTATGCAGATAAAGCACTCAAATAAATAAAATCAGTCACTCACTCACTCACTCTTTTTTTTTTTTTTTTAAGAAAAAGACTGAAACAGGAAGACTGAGTCAAGGCCAATCTGGGCTGAATAGAGATCCTGTCTCAACAAAACTGTAAAGTGAAGCAAACCCTTCTCATCCCCTCTGTTTCTTCCCTTTCCTCATTTCCTTTCTCCATTCTTTTTCTCTTTCTTCCTCCTTCACCTTCTTCTTTTTTCCTCCTGTCTTCTTTTCCTTTCCTTTATGCAGAACTGATTTTTATGTAGTCCAGGCTGGCCTTGAATTCCTAAGTAGTGAGGATGGCCCTGAACTCCTATCTCTCCTGCTTTAGTCTCTTGGAATTGCAGGAAACACACACCTTCCTTCTTTTTTGACTGTTTCGTTATGTAGCTTGGGCTGGCCTCAAACTCAGGATCCTCTTGTCTCAGTCTCATGAGGATGCTTGACAGGCTCCCGTGTTGAGTCTGACTAAATCTTGACAACCTATAATGACCTGGTATTTCTGACACACATAGGATATACCTAGTGTTTTAACTAGAATTTACAGTTAAGCTGTATCTGGTACTACAGAGTTCAAATTTACGGGGGAAGACCAAAGATTCACTGTAGATTGTAATTAGCTTATTCTTTCTTTTTTTAAATTTAAGCTTCAGCTGACCTTAGTTCCCATGGATGGATTTGGAACTATCCAAATTCATTTGTATTTGTATTTGTAGGGCCCAGCTACAAAAGAAGAGACTTCTAAAGGCAAGCAACAATTACTATTCCTGAGGAATTTACAGCTATGTGAGGAACTTCCTCACTCCCCCCTACACATAGCAATAGAGTTTACAGAAACTAGAGCAAGCAGTTTATCATTTCATAACTGTTTTACAATTTGGGGGAGCAGGCAAGGAGTCAGAGTTGCTAGGAGTTTGTCTTTTAGGAATTTATAACGGGTGTCTAGCACAAAATGGAGTTTTCTTGAGCCATCACATTGGCAGTGCCTGGAAGCTCTTTCTGTCGGTCAAAGACCTGTTTGTTTTTTGTGCCTGGCAGATTTCTGGCCAGAAATGTCTCCATGCTTCCCTGGGTTGTCTTTATTAATGTCCTATGCACTGAAACTTTCTAGTTTATCTTTAGTTAAGATCAGTATCTTTGTTCTTTGCTGATGCCTTATGTTTGCAGATGCAAGTCTGAAGAAGCAGTCTTTGACTTGTGAGCCCAGCTAACATGAGCTCCAGCCATCTTTGACCAGGGCTTGAGGAAGAATCAAGGGCCTGGTGGAAATCAGCCACAGTGCACTCTACGAGTACTGGGTACCGATGTGAGTCACTTGCTCTGACTGCATACTGACTTAGGCTGTGACAAGGTACAGAGTGCTGGGGACTTGAATTTTTTTCAAACAGAATATGAATATCCCGTGACTCATGCCTTTTGCCTTTGAATTAATAAAGAGCAGAAAACTGCAATTTCAATCAAGCTTCATGCCTCCAATGGTTTCTAACTCATCATTTAGTTATTTTTCTGCTATTTGCTGCAATGACACACCCTTTCCAAATTGTATTTATTCTGATACGTAGTGCTGATTTCTTGATTTTAATTGCAGCCAATCATAGTCTCCAGCATGGCATATTCTGCCAGCTCTGTGCTTCACTTATTCTAACTGCAGAACATTAATAATTTTGGTTCACCAATCAGACCCCTCCTGGGAGCAAACTGGGAACATTGGATATGAATAATGAATCTGCTCTTCTCTCAGTTTATAACCTTGTAAAGTTACTTAACCTTAAAAGCTGTGGTCTTTCAAAATGGAGAGAACTGAAGATGTAATCAACTTTGTGAGTTTGTTTTGATGTTTGTGGCAAGGTATGTTAAGTACCCAGCACTGTTTTAGCTCTATAAAAGTTGATCGGAAGGGGTCACCAACCTGTAGATAACATTGTGTTCTCCATCTGCTAATGTGGCCTGGCTCCTTGGCTCGCCTTCATCCCTGCCATTCTTATTTCACTAGCAGGTATTTATTGTTGACTCAGATACATTTGACAATTCTCACTGCTGTTTCTGCTCAACTTGTTCTAGGTCTTAAAGCCAACTGTTTATTTTATTATTTATTTCTTTTTGTTAGGAGTGTACTTAAACTTTTATTCCATTTATTTAGTGTGTGTGTTTGTGTGTGTGTGTGTGTGTGTGTGTGTGTGTGTGTGTACATACTTGTCTGTAGAGGTCAGGAGAGAACTCTTGTTGGAGACATTTATCTCTTTCCATCATTGTAGGTCTTGGAGACTGAGTTTAAGTGGTATCTAATGTCTTTACTCTCTGAGACATCTCACCACCCCTAGTTAATAATATTTTAAAAGATTTAGACAAAAAGGCAAACAGGGCTGGAGGTGGAGGTTGGTTGGTAGAGTTTACATATTTATCTTTTTTTTAAATTTTATTTTATATTTTATTTACATTTAAGATGCCATCCCCTTTCCCCATTTCCCCTCCCTAGAAAACCCCTGTCCCATGCCCCCTTTCCTTTTTGCTTTTATACAATTTTTTAAAAATGTTAATCAAATGATTTATAAGTTTGGTAATGCTCAATCAGAAGCGTAACCCAATACCCAACCTAGATATAAAAACTATTTTTGACTGGTGGAGACCTGCCTCCATGCCCCCCTCCCCCCTCTCTCTCTCATCACCTAGCATCTCCTCTCCTTCATCTTCTCTCCTTACTCCATCTCTTCCTCTCAGTACTCCTTCCCACTTAGCTCCTCCTACATATCGCTCTTCCTGTTAAAGTAAAACTTTTCTCTCAAAATACAATTAGAGCATACTTTACATGTTTATCTTTAAAAATTAACTTTTTGAGATGGAGTGTCAGGCAGCTCAGGCTGACTGACCTTGAATTCATCATGCAGCCAAGGCTGACCTGAACTTATGGTCTTTCTGTCTCCACCTGTTTTAAAGGTATTTATTATTAATTTTATATGTATTAGTGCTTTGCTTGGATACATGTCTGTATAGCACACTCATTTAGTACCCACTAAGGCCAGAAGAGGGCATCAGATTCCCCGGAACTGGAGGGACAGTGAGTTGTGACCCATCTTTCAAGCCCCTCTATCCCTTTCTTAAGTAGTAGTTCAAAATCTAATTTTGCCACTGTATTTCTAGAGGAAAATCACATGCTTTTTTCTCTGAACTCAGATTCTCCTGTACCTTCATAAGACAGTAATCATTCTGCATTTTATATAACTAGCTGTAAGTGATCCTCTGCTCTCTATAGCAGAATTTTCCTGAGGGCAGAGTATAAATTAGACCTAGCCCATTATCTGTAACACTGTGGTTTCTCAAAAAGTGTGAGGGAATTGAGGGAAAGTATTCTGATTAAACACTAATACTTTTAGAGGACTGGAAGAATGAAGAGTGGCATCCATGAAGGTGGAAAAGTGGACCCTCCTGTGTTCTTCCGTGTGTACACTGGGAAACTGGTGATTACTTTTGCATTTAGGAATTTTTAGTGCCAGCAGACGTTTAGCCAAGTGAAGAGTTGGGAAGGTGGGAAGTGTCATGTGTAGACAAGTAAAGATGAGATCTGACAGTGTAGATAGTTGTCTCTGGCAACCTTAACAAGGGCTCCTCTAACACCTGCAGAGGTAGCCATTGTTTCAAGCAAACGTGCTAATGATAGATAATTTGTGTTTGTTAGAGAAAGTAAGCAAGGAATAAACTCTTCAGTAGGCTTTGAAGAAGGATGACAATGACTTCCATGTGTTCTTCAGAAGTGGTTTGGTGTGGGAAGGAATGTGAACACCAGAGAGAAAGAACTCGTAATACAGGAGGCACAGAAAGAGTCTGAGGATGGGAAAAGGGACTAGGTTGTATGAGATAGAGATGGAGAAGGCAGACGGCAACAGGACCAAAACACTTGCAAACTGAGAGCAGGTAAAAATGAGAGTAAGGGAGCAAAAGGAAGAAATGCGTGTCTCAGTAGCTAGCGTTTTGCTCAAGACAATGAACCAGACTTCTAGACCTCACCTGTATGTGATCATGAGTGTGCTCACTCAATTTTGGATGCTTTTTTTTGTTTATTTCCTCTCTCTCTCTCTCTCTCTCTCTCTCTCTCTCCTTTTATCTTTTTTTTGAGACAGAGTCTCATGCAACTCAGCTGACCTTGAACTGCTATATAGCCATGGATAACCTAAACTCCTACTATGGCAGCATCTGCCTTTCAAGTGCTATCACCACAGACCCAAGCCACCATGCACATGTTAGATTTGGAGAAGCGATTTTGTTAGGGATGGCATTTCACTTTCAGTTGGTGAAAAACAGGTGCAAAGGAGTCAAGTTCGCACAAAGGACACTACTAGAGTGATCTTTCAGGGAACAAAGATGTGTAAGGAAGAACTTTGTAAGTGAGGTGACACTGAGTGAAATGGCAGGCCAGTGATTTGGGCCATTCTAGCAAAGTTAAAAAGAAAGTCATTTGATGAAAGCCTATGGCATTTGCAAGAGAGCTCTGGAGTTGGAATAGTGGTTGCCTATCACAGCATTGAGGCATGACAAATCTGCATGATGGAAGAACACAGAGAACAGGATTATTGAAGGAGATGAACTTATGGAGTATTAATGGATGCTGACATTGCTCAGTCAACTATTGCCAGGAGAGAGAGAGAGAGAGAGAGAGAGAGAGAGAGAGAGAGAGAGAGAGAGAGACAGAGAGAGAGAGAGACAGAGAGAGAGAGAGACAGAGAGAGAGACAGAGAGACAGAGAGAGAGACAGAGAGACAGAGAGAGACAGAGAGAGACAGATAAGAGAAAGAAGGGAGACACACAGAGAGATATAGAGACAGAGAGACACACACACATAGATGACAGGGAAAGGGGAGAAGACGAGAGAGAGAGAGAGAGAGAGAGAGAGAGAGAGAGAGAGAGAGAGAGAGAACAGGGAGAGCAGCAGAGGGATGGGGAGAGGTAGAGAAAATGGGGGGAGAAGTGGTAGAAAAGTGATTCAGGGAGAGGAGAGAGGAAGGTGAAAAAAGGGAAAAAGAAGTGGAAGAGGGAGAGAGGGACACAAGGGGGAAACGGATCAGAAAAGGAAAAAGGAGAGGTAGAAACAGATCTAGAGAAAGAATTCATGTTGCATTGAAATTATGAAAAAATATGACTTTAGAAAAATTAATATATGTATTTTGTCATGTAATATACAACCCCTCACCCACAGTTACATTTCTAGATTAGCTTAATATTAAAATAACCTCCAACTCCTAAACATTTAGGCCACAGGTAGATTTATGGTAGTTCCTTCCCTTGTAGCCCTTGTTTCTCCCTTTTCCCCTGTTTTTCATGTGACTAATTATTATCTACTTTGGTTCAATATTCTTTTCCGGAAGAATTTTCTTCTCTGAATTGAGGGCCAAAGAGAAGTGTTTCTCTATTTCTAACAGCAGAGGGCGCCCTAGCATTTCCAAACTTAGCTATGAACATTGGTTGACTGGAATGGATGCAGTCAGCTCAACTTTACTTTCTGTTAAAAAGAGAATGCTTAAACCAGAGGAAGGAGACCATTTCACATCACACATAGAAAAATTCAGAGTTATCCATTTATAATTTTAAATCCAATGTATTTAAAATTATTTATTGGTAGTAATTAGTGTGAAGACGAACATTTAAAATAAAGTACAGGGGATTTGTTTGTTTGTTTGTTTGTTTATTTTGCACAGAGTCTTCCCCCCCCCCCCCCGTGCTGGCCTTGAATTCATTATGCAGACCAGGCTGGCCTTAAACTCACAATCTTTCTGCATCAATTTTCTAAGTGCTTGGAAATAATGTTTTATAGCAACCTTGCTAATAGTAAAATATACCAAATTGACAAAACCTCTAAGAAGCCACAGTTTCTTAGCTCAGACAAATACACAATGATTTTTTTTTATAACATACTAACCTTATGGGAAACTTGCTAGAAGTGTTTGTTATGTGGGACAGTTAAGGATACTTTCATTTTATGTCATAATCACTCATAAAAATACACAGTGGCAGGCATGAAGAGCTGGGCTAGCCAGAGGTTAACACTCCAATCATAAACTAGAAGGGCATTTTTTCCTCTGATGAAACATTTACAATAATATACCTGTAAAAAATAATGGGATCTATTTAAAGCTCATTTATTTCCCAGCTAAGTGGCAATTTCCCATCACTCAAAATGCTAATACTTTGCCCTGAAGCCCTAGGGATAAGCTAACTCATGTATGTTCATTAAAAAAAAAAAAAAAAAACTGGCTAAAATAAGCAGGTGATTCTGTTTTAATAATATCTGTCCTGCCAGCAATAAGATAGTCTCAGTTGGAAATAAATATATCAACAAACAGATTTTCTTTAAAGCACACAGGGTCTCATAGCATTCCTAAATTACCCAATTAGCAGAATGCTATTGGAAGAGCTAATTAAAAAGTGTGTTTAGAGTAGGAAATGTTTCCTTGGAGTCATCTGGAGCTCAGCTCGTATTCCACCTGTAACCTCGCTGCTAGTTCCCCCCTTCCGTACACAGGGTGGAGAGCTGTATTCAGAACACTTTGGAGGGAACTCAGATGCCACACCAATATGAAACTCAGCAGTGTACACTTATCATTTAAACCAGGCATTCCCCACAGCTAGTTGTATTAGCAAGGGGTCACGAAAGGAACAGAACCAGTGGAATGGAAAAAGGGTATGTAAGAATTTATTGTGACTTACAGTAAAATAGCAGCATCTTTTTGTGTCACACTTGAGAGGATGAGAACCTGGTAGCTGCTTGGTTTTGAAGTTGGTGCCTCAGCCGCTGGGAGAGGTCCCACAGTAGCTGTCTCTCACTGGGGAGGCTGAGGACCTGAAGTCATTCAGTCAACTAGGATGGTTGCTTCAGGAATTCCAATCTGTGCCCAGACCCTGACAGGTTCCTAAGGATCTGGTGGTCCTTTGTTCACAACGAAAGTGTGGAAGTGCTGGGTTTGGTAGCAGTGAAGGAATTAATCACCATCAGCAACAAGGGAAAATTAATTCGGTGGCAAGATTAGAATATTTTAGAATATTAGAATGTTTTGTTCATGGTGAGTTGTCCTTGACCTCTACCCTTGTGTCCCTACACATACATATTGACACATGCACACACAAAATAAATAGTTAAAAAAAACTTATCAAGAAGGATGAAACTTGGAGGTGGATTTGTCATTATATTCATGGGGCTGTCAGTTAAACTGCTGAACAGTTCAACTGTCTTTCCTCTCTGTATGGTGTTGTGGAGTCTGTACTGGCAAGTGTCTGGTATTTACTACAGCTGCTTGTACTTTAGCTTCGTTTCATTTTTGTGCACATTCCTCTTTGCAGGGTGTGGACTGGGCATGTCCTCCATTCCAAGGCTCTCAGATTGTACCCTCTCACACAGCCGATGTTCTGGTTGGATGCATTTTTATGCTTGTTTGGAATACGGGAAATAGCCAAGCCCTGAGATCTGCTCACGAGGATGACTTGTCTTTGTACCCTCAAGATCTTGAGTGTTGATTACCTTGCAGGACACCCGTAAGCACACTGCAACTTTAGTTCTCAGTCTCTACAGTAGTGAGGGACAGGTGGGTTGACTAGTGGATTCACACACTGTCTTCCAGCTCAGAAATCTTTCTCCTCCTTATTGAAAATAGATTTTTTTTATGCAATATATTCTGATTATGGTTTTCTCTCCCCTACTTCCTTAGATATCCTTCCCACCTCTCTCTTATATAAATACACATCCTTTCTGTCCTTAGAAGACAAACAGGCATCTAAATAATAATAATAAAAAATAAATTAATATAAACCAAACATAAACAAACATACAAACAAAAAAGAGCCACAGGGGGGAAAACCACAAGAAACATATACAGATGCAGGATCACACGTATTCATATACATAGGAATCTCATACAAACACAAAACCAGAAGCCATAATATATAGGCAAAGGTTATGTGAGGTTAAAAACAAAACATCACTCAAACATTATGAGACAAAGAACTTCCAAAGATGACAGTGAGTACATTTTATGTTGGCCACCTACTCTTGGGCATGGAGTCTGCCCTTAAGAGTGGTTTGTCTGATATATACATCCACTATGGAAATTTCCATCCTTAGGAAGCTGGGAACCAATTTACCTCAAAATCCATCTATATCACTCTCATGCATATACCCAAAGGATGCTTTATCTTACCACAATGATGCTTGCTCACTATATTCATTGCTGTTCTCTTCACAATAGCTGGAAGTGGGAAACAATATAGGTGACTGCCAACAAAACAATAGATAAAGAAAACGTGGTACATCTATACAATGTAGATATTTAAAAAAATGACATCATGAAATTTGCAGGCAAATGAATGGAGCTAGAAAAAGTCATTCTGAATGAGGTAATCCAGATCCAGAAAGATACAGTGTGTATTCACTTATATGTGGATACTAGCCATTAAGTAAATGATAATCAAGCAGTAATATATAGGCACAGAGAGGTTAGGTAACAGAGGAAGGGACTGTGGGAGGAAGGGGGACCATGGATCTCTTTGGGAGGGGGAAATAGAATACTTTATGGATGGACTAGGGTGGAGGGGGCACAGGAATGGGAAAATCAGGTAGGAATGGGATGGGGAGGAGAGATGGGATTGCAGGAGTGACAGCAACATTTAAGGAGGAATATTTAAGGGCCCGTAGGAAAACATAGTGCAGTGGAAACTTCCTAAAATACAAGAAAACAATCCTAATGAAGCGTCCAAATAATGAGGTAGATGGAACCTCAGCTGTCCATCTCCTGTGACCAAATGAAGCTTCCAGTGCCAGGACTGGGTTGCATTCAATTGAGTTGTTGGCCAAGGGAGTCCCATGGAAATCCCCAAACAAACTGGGCTGTTGCTAAGACAATGAGTTGCTCTCTGCAAACTGACAGCAAAGCCCTATTTCTGTAGACAACACCTACACAACTCATTGAACCTGGAGAGGTAGACTTGTAACATATGTAGAATCTTCACATCTTCTTCCCTGCTGCCTGATGTTCTAGTTAGTGTCTTTGGTACAGATGGTACTTGGCAGGATGGCAAAAGAGAAATATAAACACCAACCTAGACACAAGACCTTTGATTTACAATGGAGTCCCGACTGAAAGATATGCTGGGGAAATGGCGACACTGAACTTGAGGGAGTAACCAACCAATCTCATTTGACAGTGCTCAATTAGGTCCTCCTGCAGGAATGCTGGTCTCACAGGCAGTCCTCAATTAGGTCCTCCTGCAGGAGATGCTTTTTTGATTGTGCAGTCTCCAGAGTTTACATAGAGGCAGCCTTGCTGTTCCTGCTACATATCCACACCTTTGTTTTAGGTTTTGACAGCCTAGTGGGAGCTGGGGTACCATTGCCTGGACATTGTTGACCCTACCTCAGAGGAGTTCCAGTATACTGGACTGTGTCTGTGTTAGGTTGTTCTGTCTTCCAGGATCTTACCCATCATTGACTACCAGCCCTCAAAGAGATATCACTCCGGAGGCATGTCACACAAGGGGGAGATGAGGAACAGCCTACATGGTGGTCTCATAGATCTCTGTCATCCATGCTTTGATTATTTCCTTAGGGGGTCTGCAATCAGGATTTTGATAGCCATCAGCACCTGGAGGGTCACATTATTTATGAAATGCTGCCTGGATGATGGCTGCAATCATAGAAGCTGTAATACCAAAACCCCCTTTTCCCCGGTATAGGGGTTGTAAGTGAATCTGGGCCATCAGAGTGACCAAATGAAAGTGGATTATATTTACCACAGGCATCCAAATACCAGCTGGTTCCCTCATCAGGATTGCCATTGTTGAATACCCCATCCAAGAGGCAGTCAGGAAACATTTCTCATTAGAGCAGTCAAGGCTGTCTTTGACAATGAAGATATTAGTGACTAGAAAGAAAAAGGGAGGTCAGACAGATTGACTTTCCAGCCAACCTGGCTGCCAATGGTAACATTCACAGGGGTTGCTCCAGTACACATTTTTGCCAATTGGTTTATGTGGAAATATGTCCCATTAAAGAGATGGCCACCCTTTAGGAGAATAAGAGGGCATAAATCAAGACAATTAGAGATGCCACATAAATCCCAATGGCTTATAATGGGGTCATATTGGGATCTAATGGGATCCCTGTTAACATAGGGAGTAATATTGGAAGCATGACCTCCAGGTATGAGGTCAGATGATAATATTAGGTAGTCCCCAACAAATTTCACAACTACTTCAGGCTGGTAGTGCTCCCAAAGGGATAGGAAGTCCCATGGACGTGGGCATTTGAGGAACCCTTGGACAGTGAGGTAGGAGTGGGTGTGATATGCTTGGAGGATTCTTTGGGGATTTGTAATCAGTAAGGGGAACATGAAATTCCATGCTTAATATGGTGCCATAAATTAGATTATCATGAAAGTCTCCCGTGGTCCCATTGTATAATTGGATACAAGGGCCTATGGAGGAGACATTGGTGAAGCAGAGAATTTCCTCCGTGGGCCAGTTGCCTTCTAATTGTCATGTAGTAGTGACTAAGTCCCTGAAGGGCAAACCTTAATTCACATTAGAAGAGAAAAGAACAGGGTAGGTGGAGGAGTTTGTAGCAGTATATTTCCCACTGCATTAAACTTGGTATTTTGGGAGGAGCTAATGTGGGAGGAGTAAGAAGAGGAAGAGGAGAAGGAAGAGGAGGAGTTAGCAGAAAGAGGACCAGGAGAGGGGAAAATGGTGGTGGATGTATACATGTCTCTAGCAGTCTAAGGTAGTTGTAATATCTAGGTTGGGTATTGGATTACACCTCTAATTGTGTGGGCATCTTGTTATTGAGCGTTATCAAACATATAAAGCGTTTGGATAACCTAAGCATTACATTCTCATTTCTACCCCATACTGCGTGGATGGCGGGACGGTCTGGGTCCAGCCCAGCCTTGTGGAGACAGCGAGGAAGATTGATGGAGCCATCTTCCATGCTGGCATCTTGTGGGTGTCAGGGCAGGTGCTTCTGGCCCGCCTGAGCCAGCGGCCTGAGCTGGCAGCCTGAGCAGAGCAGCAGCGAGAACACACCACCACTTGTGGCCTCAGACCTTGTCTAGTTGGGAAGATGGTGGCTGGTTAAGAACAAGCCAGATCAGGTGCTGCCGTTTTAAAATATTAACTTTAACAGGAATTAACTGCCACAGGCACAAAAAAAAAAAAAAAAAAAAAAAAAAATGGGTGGGGGGCAGGCACTCCAAAGCCCAGAGCTCATCAGCCCTCCCAGGCTGAAGAAAAATTAATAAACACAGTATGTATATTACGTCTCCATATCCTGTTTTTCTTCTGGCTCCTTCATTGTCCCCCTGGTTTGTAGCTGGGCAAACATCTCTCGATATTGGTGCAGTTGCATCCTGGGGAAAACACAAGCATAATCTCACTCCCTTGTCAGAAGTGGAGTGGGCGGTTGCCATTGAGAGATTATTGAGTCCCTCCAACAGGAGGGGAGTGTCTCCCGGCAAAAATGCCCAATGTTTGTAAGCGGGGCTCAGCCTTTTCTCATCGAAGGAGTGAAAGTTCACATGGAACATGACCTCCACCAAGGGTAGGTGTGGATATCTTTTGGATTCTGGGAGGTGACCTAAGCAAATGCTCCTTTCAAGGAACGATTTACTCTTTCTACGATTGCTTGACCTTGATGATTATAGGGTATCCTAAAGGTATGACTGTTTCTCCATGAGGACAGGAAGGCTCTGAGCTGCTGAGATGAGTAAGCCGGTTCATTGTCAAGTCTTGAGTGCCCAAGGAACTCCCATTACCAGTATTGCTGATTTCATAGCCTTAATAGCATGAAAAGCCTTTTCAGCTGTCATGGCAACTTTGTATATGAAGGCCAAGCAAGTACCCACCATAACATGTACATACCTAAGATCACCAAAGGCTGGGTAATGGGCGACATCCATTTGCCAGATTGCATTGGGGAATAGACCTCTAGGACTGAGTCCTGATCTGCCAAGGAGACCAAATGGTGCAAGAGGTGCACAAGTTGCACAGGACCTTGCAAGATGTTTACATCTTGTGACAGGCAATTTAGGCAAGAGCTTGTGTAAATTCCGAGGAGAAAGGTGAAATTGCTGGTGTGGCATTCTGGCTTGTTCTAGCAATTGCATGTCTATGCCCATAATCAGAGCATCAATTCTCTCATTTTCTTCTGCTAGTGTGCCAGGCAATTTAGAATGTGATCTTATGTGTGAGATGAACCAGGGATATGCCCTATTTTGGAGAGCCTTCTGGGTAGATCACATGCAGACATGTATAGGGCTGTTTTGCTCTTTAATGTAGGAGAAGGACAGGGTATAGAGAGCTTGTCCTGCATATTGTCTATCTGAGAAAATATTAACTTGCTCCTGTTGGCAACACTCAAAAATTTTCAGGAGTCCAAATAATTCACCCAGTTGCACTGAGGGAGAATATGAGTTGTGTCCATTTCCCCCCGGGTCTCTGGATAAGAACTCCATATCTGGTTTTATTGGCATCAGAAAAGGACATGGTTGCCATGGGAATGGGGTGAGAGCTAGGTATGCTATGGGGTTTAACTGTAATTGGCAGCTGGGACAAAGCATTAAATCTAATGACATCCAATGAGCCTGTAAACCCTGACACCATTTCTTGAAAGCTGATGGCATCTGCCCATAATGATTGAGACTATTGTAAGGAGAATGGTAGAGTTATTTTGTCTGGTTCTCTGTTATAAGTTCTCCTTGCTAAACCTCTTGCCTTAAGGGCAAGATGGAGGGCAATGTCAAACTTCGAGGTAACTTTAAATAAGTCAGAGTGGGCCTAGTTGCATGTGGGAGGCCCATTCTGCCATAACACTCCTAGAACCCCCTCTAGAGGCCACAGAATTATGGCCAGGAGGGGTTTCCTTGGATCATACCTATCCAGAGTTGTTACATAAAGGAGTGCCATAGCTTTTTGTAGTAAGTTGCTAGCCTCAGATGTTAATTTAATCCCAGTGGAGGGGCTGCTAGGCCCCTACAAGAGAGAAAAAAGATGCCTCATCTCCTGGTCTGGAATAGACAAGAAATATTTAAGCCAGTTAACAGTACCACACAATTGTTGTACTCCACAAGGGAGTAGGGCTATTTTGCCACAATGGAGAAGGCCAGGGGCTTAATCTTGTCAGAAATAGAAGAGCCCAGGAAGGCATATGGGGGAACTCTCTGAATCTTTTCAGGAGCAACCTTCAAGTTGAGTTTTTCTAAGTTAAGCAACAATTGAGAGGACACTTTTTCAAGATCAGGCAGGCTAGGGTGTGCAAGTATAATATTATGACTACAAGGAAATCCCTGGAGACTTCCTGTATGTGTTCAGTCACATATAGCAGACAAATGGTCAGACTATTTTTTCATGCCCTAAGGCAGGACTGTCCACTGATAACTTTTAGTTGGCTAGGCTACCATACTGTGAAGTCAAAAATGACATCTATCCTGGGGACCCAAAGGGATCTGGAAAAAGCAATCCTTAATATCTAGGATCACCACATGGTACTTGGGTGGGATAGCACTAGGATGAGGTAGTCCTACTTGAGTGGTCCCCATTTTTTCCATGTGTTCATTAATGGCTCTCAATCCAGTAGAAACCTGTATTTTTATAATTTCTTTTTATGGTAAAAATGGGAGTATTTTGTCTGCTGATTGAGGGTTCCAAATGAATCAAAGCTAATTGTTCCAAGACCAGTTCCTTGAAAACATAAAGCTTAGGCTCCAAAATGGGTCACTGGTCCACCCAGATATCAGCTTCAGACAGCCAGGCCAATAGAATAGGGTCAGGTACCTTGATGTTAATTGGCACTGGGTGGGTAGTGGCCATTAGAATTGGAGGTGATCCCCGACTTTGTGACCTGTATGGTGTAGTTGGTCATGTTGCATAACGTCATCAAAAAAGGTACAATCATCAGTAGTAATGTCAGCACCCATGTCTTCTAGAATAGCTCTTCCCCAAAGGTTTCAGGGAACATCAGCCACAACAGGTGTAGAAGATCCCTGATTGCCATCCAAGTCCTGCCAACAGACAGTTAGGGCAGTCATTTTGGTGACCTGTTGTTGGCCTTCAACTCTTGGAGAGACCAGACCAGAATCTCCAATGAGGGAACCTCAATGATTCATCTTTTCTTATTATAGCAACATCTGCCCCTGTACCAACTAACCCTTTAATGGGTAAACTGTCTAAGTGTACAGTCATCATCAGGGAGTGAAGGAACTCCTGGCCAGACAGGTGTCCCTCTTACTGGTGGAGCTGAGGGGTGCCTCTTTTGGAGTTTAAATTGTTTGTCTTTCTGCTTTTGAGAATGACAATCCTTAGCCCAATGGAAACCTTTGTTACACTGAGGACATCTGGTCTTGGGCCTAGCTGAGGGGCAGTTCCATCTGAGGTGACTAGGCTTGCCATAGCCCCAATAGTTACAATCAGGAGATTCTTCAGGGGAAGAGTGTGTTCTCTGTACATGCTCCATGACCAAGGAGTCAAAGGAGGCAGCCAATGGGGCCCGCACCAGGGTCCAAATCACTAGTGGTAACAATCCATTTATGAATATAATTATTCCTTACAGCTGCCACAGCATTGTGAGTGGGGACATTAAGTCCTTTCAATGCAATCTGCTTGATAAACATGTCTCTGGTTGGGTCAGCATCAACCCACCTTTCCACTGCCTCAGTCACACAGGACAGGAAGTCAGTAAAGGATTCCCCAGATTGCTGGACAAGATTGTGAAAGTAAGCAGAAGGGTCCCAAGGAGTGGAGGCCTTAGGGGCATTAATGGCAAGATCAGCAACATAGTTAAAGCAAGCATGCTCTCCAATAGTGGCCTGAGTGATAGGGTTAATGTATGCCCCATGGCCAGTTAGCATATCAAAGGTAATATTAAGGTTATATTCCAAATTAATCCTAGCCTGATTCTCAGCCAAATTATGATATGCAGACTCCCAATTAAGAAACACAGCAGGGTCGAGCACTGCCTTAAGGAGATTATACCAATCTCAATAAGTCTGGAGGTGCATGGTCCATTGCTTCAATACTTGTTTAAAATAAGGAAATCTTGGCCAGAATCATTGGCAGCTTTTCTGATTAGTGCCAAGTCTGCCAGAGGAGTTGGCATTCAGGGCCTAGTTACAGCATCAGGGCCAAGATTGACAGGGAATGCCTCACAATATATCTGAGAAGAATCAGGCCCCAGGGAAGGGGCAGTCCAGCACAAGGGAAGGGCATCACAGGAGTGACCACAACAGGAGTGACATCTGGAAAAGAAAGTCCCCTTAAATCATGCCGGAGTAAGCTGGAGGTACCTCCAATGGGGCCAGAGCTGAAGGGCTAGTGAGTGAACACTAGAGGATGGCTTGGAGCCTGAGGGCTGGAGGGTTGGAGCAGTGTTGCTCTCATCCTCATCACTAAAATCAACCTGTTTGCCCAGAGAAAGTGGGACAGAGTCAGTAATAAAAAGGTGAATATTAGCCCGATCCTGGCAGTTTGTTATGGGCAGCTACCACTTCCTCAGGGGAAGAATTCTTAAGACTGGTGATGACTGCAAGGAGGATGGGAACAAAGAACAAGGGAGGAGTAATCCTAGACTGTACCTTGAGCTTGTGGTCAAAGAAGAGAACACACATCTAGAGGTAAGAGTCCCACATATTCTCCAGGGAGCCAATATAGTAGCATCCTCCCAAAATTGGTCCAGGACATGAGTCTTAATCTTGAAATCACAAGTAACTAGAAGGATTCTCAAAGCCCTAATCTGAGGTTCCTTGATGGTGGAGGGGAAGGAATCTATGATGATGAGCACAAAGGAAACAGACAATAAACAAATATGACAGAAGAGGCTATGAAAGTCACGGTGTACTAAGCAGGGGACTCTCTAAGGTGTAGCTCAAAGGCCTTATGCCTGGACAGTGTACCCAGGAAGGGAAAGGCATTTGGGAGCTGATTACTGGTACCACCATCTGGGAAATAAGCCACTATGTCAGGTACCAGGATGAATTCAGACCAAAAGTGAAAATGAGAGGACAAAGACAAAGAAGACAGAAAAGATGGCCACTGAAGGCTCACCAGAGCATCCTCACCCAAAGACAAAGAAGAATAAAATGACCGCAGCATGCTCACTCAAAGACAAAGAAAAATGAGAAGCAAATAAAGCAGGAACAACAGCAGCATTACAAGGAGAAGATCAGATCAGGTTGAATCAAGAGCACAGTCTATTCAGTAATAGGCAAAAACCAAGTCCCCAGAAAAGGAGGTTCTCAAGGAGCCACAAAATGATGATGAAGAAGTAGTTCATTGACCACACTGGGTGCCAGATATTACCTGTTCCCTAGACTACTCATGGCCTGACCCTACCTGCCCTTGGGGGTTGGAGATGAGGGCACAGAGTCAAAGACACAAATTCTGGGAGCCGTTGAGAAATGCTGCAGCAGGCTCTCTGAGCACTGCTGCAAGCTCCTTTGATGCCCTCCACTCTGTGCTCCCATTGATCCCAAGAAAACATCTCTTCTAAACAGTAGTTCCTGATTGCCTGGCATTATTTGCACAAGCAATTCTTGGTCTCTCAGGCAGTGCTCAATTAGGTCCTCCTGCAGGAATGCTGGTCTCACAGGCAGTCCTCAATTAGGTCCTCCTGCAAGAGATGCTTTTGTGGTTGTGTGGCCCCCAGCATTTACATAGGGACAGCCCCACCGTTGCTGCTGCAGCCCTTAGTTCCAGTTGTTTTTCCCTTAATCCTCTCTTTTCTCATTGTCTTCCTCTAATTCTCTCATTCAGATTCCACTGATCCATTAATGACTGTATATTCTATTTCCCTTCCCTCGGGAGATCTTTTCCTCCCCACAATCCTTTAGTCCATACCTAACCTCAATGATTATATGGGCAGTAACCTGATTATTGAAGAGTTAACAGCTGACATCTACATATAAGTGAATATATACCATATTACTCTTTTTGGGACTGTGCTACCTCACTTGGGATACTTTTTTTTCTAGCTCTATACATTTACCCAAGAATCTCATGATTTCATAATTTTAATACCTGAGTAATATTCATTTTGTAAGTGTACCACATTGTCTTTATTCATTCTATTGATAGACATCTAGGCTGTTTCCAATTTTTAATTATTATGAATAGAACCTCAATGAACATGATTGAGCTAGTGTCTCTATAGTAGGATGTAGCATCCACTGGGTATATGCCCAAGAGTTGTATAGCTAGACCTTTAGGTAGATCTATTCACAGCTTCCTGAGGAATTGGAGTAGGGGGATGGCCAGCTGCCCTGAGCTAGCTGAGGTTTGTCCTCGGAGTCCCATTGTCTGGCTACTGCTCTGCCAGCCTCCATCAGGTCACCAAACAAGACTTGCTGCACTAGGAACATCCAGGCCTGTTATACAAAGAACATCCAGTCCAAGGTTGACCATTGGAGGCCTACTGCACAGAGAACATCTGGATTAGGCCTGTCTTCCTAATACCTGCTACAACAGGAACATCGAACAAGAACCAAATGGCTAAAGGCCAGCATGAAAACAAGAACAATAAGAGCTAGGGCAAGATGGCACCTTCAGAGCAAAGATGCCACCACAGCAAGCCCTGGATGTCCTAACACAACCTAAGTATAAGAAAAAGACCTTAAATCCAACCGTTTAAAGATGATTGATGCTTTTAAAGAGCAAATGAATAAATCCCTCAAAGAAACATAGGAAATTACAATTAAGCAAGTGAAGAAAATGAATAAAAGTGTTCAAGATCTGAAAATGGAAATAGAAGCATGAAAGAAAACACAATCTGAGTGAATCTTAGATAAAACCTAGGAATGAGAACAAGAAAAGCAGGCTCAAGCATCACCAACAGAATACAAGAGATGGAAGAGAAAATCTCAGGAGTAGAACATAACCGTAGAAGAGATTGATACATCAATCAAAGAAAACATTAAATCTAAAAAAATTCCTTACACAAAATATTCATGAAATCTGGAATACTAATGAAAAGACCTAACCTAAGAATAATAGGAATAGAAGAAGGTAAAATATTCTAGCTCCAAGGATGAGAAAATATTTTCAACAAAATCATAAAAGAAAAATTTCCCAAGCTAAAGAAAAAGATGCCTTTGGATATACAAGAAACTTACAGAACACCAATTAGACTGGACCAAAGAAGAAAATTCTCCCATCACATCACAAAAATTTACAGAACAAATAAAGAATAAAAGCTTCAAGGAAAAAAGACCAAGTAACATACAAAGGTAGACCTATTAGAGTTACACCTGATTTCTCAACAGAGACTCTAAAAGCAAGATGGGCCTAGGCAGATGCCATCCTCTTTTTTTATTTTTTATTTATTTTTAATATTTTATTTACATTTCAGATGCCATCCCCTTTCCCCATTTTCCCTCCCTAGAAAACCCCTATCCCATGTCTCCTTTTCGTTTTTGCTTTTATACATTTTTAAAAAATTTTAATCAAAGGCTTTATAAGTTTGGTAATGCTCAATCAGAAGTGTAACCCAATACCCAACCTAGATATATAAACTATCCTTGACTGGTGGAGACACGTGAACATCTGCCTCAATGCCCCCCTCCCTTCTCTCTCTTTCTCTCTCTCATCACCTAGCTTCACCCTTCCTGTTAAAACAAAACTTTTCTCTCAAAATGCAATTAGAGCATAGTTATTCCTAATTGTACCAGTGAGGTACAAGATAGTCCTAATACCCAGTCTATCATTTTGTTTACTAACCAGAACCTCTGTCATCTGTCCTAACTAAAGCACTTAGTTTTGAACCTGGCTTTTTTTCTTGGCTTTAGAATGAATGTCAGCTGAAAACCATCCACGCAGATCTTTTCTCTCAAAGTAAATAGCCAGGATTGGCTATGAGACTATAGGTCTTCAACCCCGTCAGAAATCCAGAATGACTGAGTTAACTGAAATTATGGGAAGCACTAAGCATAGCTTCTAAAACTTAGCCAATTTATAGAGACTGCTGAACACCTGGAAAGCCCCCATACTACCGAACGTTGGAGAGATGCCATCCTCTAAAAAACCCACAGATGCCAACCTAGACTACTGTACCCTGCAAAACTCTCAATCACCATAGAGAAGAAAATAAGATATTCTAAGACAAAACCAAATTTAAACAATATCTATCACAAATCCAGCAGTACGGAAAATGCATGAAGGAAAACTCTAACCTTAGAATGTAAACTACACATGAGAAAATTCAGGAAATAATTCCACACAAGTGAAAACAAGACAAGGGGAGCACAGACAAATACACACACACCACCACTACCACCACCACCACCACCACACCACCACCACCACCACACCACCACCACCACCACTACCACCACCTCCTCCACCACCACCATCAATAGAATGACAAGAAATAACAATCACTGGTCATTAATATCTTTCAATATCAATAGACTTAATTCCCAAATAAATAGACACAGGCTAACAGAATGTATATGTAAACAGGACCTCCCACCATTCAGTGCCATACAAGAAACACAGCAATAAAAATAAACATTACCTCCGAGTAAAGAGCTGGAAAAAAGTTTTGCCAAGCACACAGACCTAAGAAGAAAGCTGGAGTAGACATTCTACTATCTAATAAAATAGACTTTTAACCAAAATTAATCAAAAGAGATGGAGGACACTTTATACTCATCAAAGGAAATATCAATCAAGATGGCATCTCAATTCTGAAATATATGCCCAATACCTAAGGGTACCCACATTCATAAAAGAAACATTACTAAAGCTTAAATTGTACATTGAACCTCACACATTAATAATGGGAGACTTCAACACCCCACTCTCACAAATGGACAGGTCATTGAGACAGAAAGAAACTAAACAGAGAAATAATGAAACTAACCAAGGTAATGGAGCAAATGGATCTAACAGATATCTATATAACATTTCACCCAAACAAAAGAGAATGTACCTTCTTCTCAGCACTTCACAGATACTTCTCTAAAATTGATCAGATAGTCACAAAGCAAGTCTCAACAGATACAAGAAAACTGAAATAACTCCTTGTATCTTATCATACCATCATGGATTATATACGGACTTCAACAACAACAAAAACAACAAAAAACCTACACATTAATAGAAATTGAACAACTCTACTTAATGATCATCAGATAAGAGAAGAAATAAAGAAAGAAATTAAAAACTTTCTAGAATTCAATGAAAATAAAGGGACCACATAACCAAACTTATGGGACACAAGTTTGAAAGTAGTGCTAAGAAGAAAAGTTCATAGCATCAAGTCCCCTCATAAAGAAATTGGAGAGATCTAACACCTGAAAGTTTGAGAACAACAACAACAACAGCAGCAACAACAACAACAACAAAGCAAACACACTCAAGAAGGCAGGAAATAAACTAGACAAACTCAGGGCTGAAATCAATAAATTAGAAGCAAAGAGAACAATCCAAAGAATCAATGAAACCAATAGCTGAAATTTTGAGAAAATAAAAACCCTTAGCTAAACTCGCTAAATGTCAGAAAGACATTATCCAAATTAACAAAATCAGAAATGAAAAGGGAGCGGTAACAACAGACACTGAGGAAATTCAAAGAATCATTAGGTCTTATTGCAAAAGCTTATACTCCACAAGATTGGAAAATATAAATGAAATGTATGATTTTCTAGATAAATACCATTTACCAAATTTAAATCCAGCTCACGTAAACTATTTAAACTATTATGAATCCTAAGGAAATACAAGCAGCCATTAAAAGTTTCCCAATAAAACCCAGGTCCAGATGGTTTTAGTATAGAATTTTACCAGACTTCTTTTTTTTTTCTTTTTTTTTAAAAATTGTTCTTTTTAAAGGGGGCATGGGATAGGAGTTTTCTAAGGGGGAGGGAATGGGGAAAGGGGATGGCATCTGAAGTGTAAATAAAATATCCAATAAAAAATGGAAAAAAATAAATTGTTCTTTTTTTTTTTTTTTTTTACTTATTCACTTTACATCACATTCACTGCCCTATATACTTCCTCCCACAATCCTTCCATCATCCTCCCTCCCCTTCTCCTTTGAGTGGGTGTGGAGTCCCCTGGATATTCCACTCCCTACCTTGGCATTTCAAGTCTCTTCAAGGTAAGGCTCTTCCTCTCCCACTGAGGCCAGACAAGGCAGCCCAGCTAGAAGAACATATCCCATGTACAGGCGACAGCTTTTGGGACAGCACCTGTTCCAGTTGTTTGGGACCCACATGAAGGCCAAGCTGCACATCTGTTACATATGTGGGAGAGGCCTAGATCTAGCCTGTGTATGTTCTTTGGTTGGTGATTTAGATTATGAGAGCCCTAAGAGTCCAGGCTAGTTGACTTTGTTGGCTTTCCTGTGGAGTTCCTATTCCCTTCAGGGTCACAGTCCTTTCTCCCATTCTTCCTTAAGAGTCCCCAAGCTCCATCTATTGTTTGGCTGTGGCTGTCTGAGTCAGCTGCTGAGTGGGGCTTCTCAGAGGACAACATGCTCCTGTCCTCAAGTATAACAAATTATCATTAATAGTGTTAGGAATTGGTGCTTGCCCATGTGATGGGTTGTGCCTGTTATCAGTTGGCCATTCCCTCAGTCTATGCTCCATTGTCTGTGTTTGTATTTCTTGTAGCCAGGATAAATTTTGGATTGGAAGTTTTGTGGGTGAGTTGGTGTCTCTATTGCTCCACTGGGGTTCATGTCTGGCTACAGGAGGTAGCCCCTTTAGGCTCCATATCTCCGATGTAGTGAGTCACAGCTTAAGGTCACCCCCAATTGATTCATTGGTGCCGCCCTACTCCCAGGTCTCTGACTCATTCTGGAGATGCTCCCCCCCCCCCAACCTCCTCACCCCAGTCAGTTGCAGATTTCCATTCATTTTCATGGCCATATATCTATCTTTCATGTCCTTCCCCAAACCTGATTCTGAATTCTCCATTTTCCTCCCCATCCCTTTTCTCTCCTTCTCAGTTCTCTCCTCTAACTGCCTCTTATGACTATTTTATTCTTCCTTCTAAGTGAGATTTAAGCTTCCTAACTTGAGCCCTCCTTCTTGTTTAGCTTCTTTGGGTCTGTGGAATGTAACATGGTACCTGTATTTTACAAACAATATCCACTTAGGAGTACATACCATGCATATCCTTTTGGGACTGGGTTACCTCACTCAGGATGATATACTCAAGTTCCATCCATTTGCCTGAAAAATTAATGATATCTCGTTTTTTTTTTTTTTTTTTTTTTTTTTTTTTTTTTTTTTTTTACAGCTGAATAGTATTTTATTGTACCAAATTTTCTTTATCCATTTGTAAGTTGAGGGCCATTTAGGTTGTTTCCAGTTTCTGGTTATTATGAATAAAGCTGCTAGGAATATATTTGAGCAAGTGTCTTTGTGGGATGTTGGAGCATCTTTTGGGTATATGCCCAGGAGTGATATAACTGGGTCTTGACCAGACTTTCTAAAAAGAGCTAATGCCAAATATTCCTCAAACTATTCCACAAAAAAGAAAAAGAAGTAACACTGCCAAATTCATTCTATGAGGCCACGAGGCCACAGCAACTCTGATACCTAAACCACACAAACACTCAACAAAGAAGGTAAATTTCAGGCCAATTTTTTTTATGAATACTGATAAAAAGTACTCAGTAAAATACTCACAAACTGAAGCCAGGAACATTTCAAAACCATCATCTACCATGATCAAGTAGGCTTCATCCCAGGGATGGTTCAATATATGAAAATTCATCAATGTAATCCACCATATAAACAACTTGAAAAACAACAAAAAACCCCACACATGATCATATCATTAGATGTTAAAAAAGCCTTTGACAAAATGCAAAACCCCTTCATGTTAAAACTTTTGGAGAGATCTGGAAAAACAAGGCACATACCTAAACACAATAAAGGCAATATACAGCAAGTCAATAGCCAACATTAAATTAAAAGGAGATACTTAAAGCAATTCCACTAAAATCAGGAACATGACAAAACTGTTCCTTGTCTCCCTATCTATTCAATATAATACTCGAATTTCTAGCTAGTGCAATAAGACAATTAAAGGAGATCAAGGGGATACAAATTAGAATGGAAGAAGTCAAGGTATTGCTACTCACAAATGATATGATAGTATACATAAGTGACCTCAAAAATTCTACCAGAGAACTCTTACAGCTGATAAACACCTTCAGCAAAAGTGGCTGGATCAACTCAAAACAAAAATAAAACAACAACAACAACAACAACAACAACAACAACAACAACAACAACAACAAACCAGTAGCCCTCTACTACATAAGCAATGTATAGGCTAAGAAAGAATTCAGGGAAGCAACATCCTTCACAATAATCATGAATAATATAAAATATGTTGGTGTAATTCTAGCCAAGCAAGTGAAAGACCCGTGTAACAATAACTACAAGTCTATGAAGACAGAAATTGAGGAAGACCTCAGAAGATATCAGAGGATGTTTCCCACCCCTGCCACATCTCTTCACTGCCTGGGGCCTCAAGTCTCTTGAGGGTTAGATGCACCTTCTCCCACTGAGGCTAGACCAGGCAGTCCTTTTCTGTATATGTGTCAGGGACCTTGGACCAGTTTGTGTATGCTGCCTGGTTGGTGGCTCAGTGTCTTGTTGGGGGCCGACTTTTAGTAGAAAGCGGCTATCAACTTTGCAGCCATCTTGAGCCATATACCCTGACATGAGACTTGGATTACAATAGCCTACAACAGCTGAGCACACTCCGATAATCTTGGTTTAGATACCTTGGGTGTGTGAAATTAAAGGTGTGTGAGATTAAAGGTGTGTAACTTTAGAGTGTGACTTAGAAGTGTAGAGATCAGCTTTAGAGACAAGACCTAAGGTCATGATTAAAAGTGTGACCAAAAGGCATGGCTTAGAAGTGAGAGAGATAAAAGGCAGAGGCAGACGGCAGAGAATCAGACACTTTTAGGAGACACTTCAGAGAGTACAACTTGGAACTAGGAATTAGGTTAGACAGTACAACTTGGAGTAGGAATTAGGCATTAGGTAGCAGGCACTTGGGAGAGAACTTGGAAGAAGTAACTTGGAACTTGGAGGCACTAGGCACTAGGAACTAGGAACTCAAGACTTGAGACACTTAGAGGAAGAGAGACTGAAGAATAAACGGGATTGAAACACACTCTGGACTCCATTCTTCGAGTCTGTCCTCACTCTCTCTCTTGCTGAACCCCGACCCAATGACCGGAGCAGCAGCTTGGACCGGGATACAGTGGCCGCCAAACTCCGGGAAGCCCGGGCCTCAACATTTTGCTCGGGCCGCGACATTTTTTGGTGCCCGGATGTGGGGCTAGTGCAGACCCAACAGTGTCTGAGAGTTCTCAGGGATCTGGGTTAGTTGAGACTGCTGGTCTTTCTGTGGGGTCTTTTCAATATGTGCTGGATTTCCTGGATGTTTTGGGTTAGAAGCTTTTTACACTTTGTATTTTCTTTGACTGTTATGTCAATGTCTTCTATGGTATCTTCTATGCCTGAGATTCTCTCTTCTATCTCTTGTATTTTGTTGGTGATGCTTGCATCTGTCAATCCTGATCTCTTTCCTAGGTTTTCCATTTCCAGGGTTGCCGCCATTTGTGATTTCTTTATTGTTTCTACTTCCATTTTATGTCTTGGACAGTTTTGTTCAATTTCTTCACCTATTTAATTGTGTTTTCCTGCATTTCTTTAAGGGATTTATTTGTTTCCTCTTTAAGGGGTTCTACCTGATTAGTTGTGTTTTCCTGTATTTCTTTAAGTGAGTTATTTATATCCTCCTTAAAGGACTCTATTATCTTCATGAGATAGGATTTTAGGTCAGCATCATGGGTTTCAAGTGTATTAGTATATCTAGGGCTTGCTATGGTTGGAGAACTGGGTTCTGATGTTGCCAAAGTAAATTGGCTTCTGTTGCTTATGGTCTTGCATGTGCTTCTCACCACCTGGTTATCTCTGTTGTTAACTGGCTTGGGTGCCTCTGTCTGAAGGCTGCCTCCTGTGTCTCTGAGTTGCTGTAGCTCTCCTGGGAGACCTGTAGCCCTGGCTGCAACAGATCTCCTGGGAGGCCTTCAGACTGTAGGGTCAGTCTATTGCTCTGGGTGCAGCAGATCTCCTGGGAAGACTTCAGGCTGTGGGGTTTTCAGAGGGACAGATACACTGAATATTGGTCTCAGTGGAATGCACAGGCCAGAGGGAAGTGGAGTTAGGGCAGAGGGAATGGGTCCCGTGTCTGCTGGGCTTCTTGCCCTGGGTGCAGCAGAACTCCTGAGAGGCCTTAGACTGTGGTGGTCGTCAAAGGGGAGACAAGCTGATGATGTGCCCCAGAGGAAGGTGCAGACTGGAACGTAGAATTTCTTAAGATTAACAAACCTTATAATATACAGAATATATCAGAATATGTGGTCAGCATGAACCTACTCTGAGTCAAGTTATTTTCCTGTGTCAATGACTGGTAAACATATTACAGCAACAATATGAAGTAGTTGGTCAGCATGGAGCAAAATAGCTAGAGTTATGCAAGGGGGAAAGACCTCAACAGTAATCTAGAAGTTCATTGCAATTCCTAATCAAAATTTCAACACAGTTTTTTTTCCAGTCCTTGAAAGAGAAATTCTCAACTTTATATGGAAAAGCAAAAAAACCCAGGATAGCTAAAACAGTCCTGTACCATAAAAGAACTTCTGGGGGGTATCACCATCCCCAATTTGAAGCTATACTACAAAGCAATAGTACTAAAAATCTTTATGGATTGGCATAAAAACAGACAGGCTGATTTACAGAATAGAATTGAAGACTCAGGAAAAACACCACACTCCTATGGATACTTGATATTTGCCAAAAAGCAAAACTATACAATGGAAAAATGAAAGCAGTGTCAACAAATGGTGCTGGTCTAACTGGATATCTGAACATTTCAAATATCTTTCACCCTACACAACAATCAAGTGCAAGAGGACCAAGGACCTTAACATAAAACTGGACACACTAAATCTAAGAGAAAATGGGGACCTGCCTTGAACTCATTGGCACAGGAAACAACTTCCTGAACATAACACCAATAGCTAAAGTACTAAGATCAACAATTAATAAATCCGGCCTCATGAAACTTAAAACTTTTTGCAAGGTTAAGAACCACCATCAATAGGACAAAATGACAGCTTACAGAATGGGAAAAGACCTTCACCAACCCTACATCTGACAGAGGACTAATATAAATTATATATATATATATACATATAATTTATATATTTATGAATATGTAATTTTAAATTATATATTTAAATATGTATATAATATATTACATTATATATAATAATAAAATAATATATAAATTATCTATATCTCTCTATATAGATATATATCTGTTCTGGAGGGTTTTCCACGAAGATCTCAGGGTGCGGCGGGGGTGGGGTGGGTCTAGGCCAAGGGGATAGAGTGAGAGCAGGGAGGGGGAATCGTCTCTGCTGTCTCCACTGCTGCCTCTGCCAGAGTCTCCGCTGTTGCCACCTAGTTACTCCCAGGTGCTGCACCTGTCTCTGAGCGCTGAGTTGGTCCGGGCTGGACTGGTGAGAAGCTGGCTAGCTAGCAAGGAGGGGAGGGTCCGGAAGGCGCTTTGGGAGAGCAGATGTCTTCCCAAGTGTTATAGCTCTTGCGACAGAAACTCTTGGACAATGGGATGATTCTCACACACCTTTACTTCTCCTGATTAGGAGAAGTATATACATTTATATACAGTTATATACAGTTATATACAGTATGTATATTATATACAGTTTTGGGGTGGGTTAGAGTCTAACAGCAGATAACCTCTATTGGCTTGGTCTGCGAGCTTGGAGATACCTCATCTACATGTGGGAGAGCCTGAGGCACTGTTCCTCATGACTGATGGCCATAGACCTCTCTGTGGGAGGGGCTGTGGAGGGCTGAAGCTAAGTGAAAGGAACCAGGGCACCCGTAGCAAGGCCAAACATCTACCGTCCCATTAGTGTCTGGGGTTCAAGACTATGTTCAACCAGGTACCCAGCCCATTGCCATACATACATACATACATACATACATACATACACACATACACACATACACACATACACGTATACATGTATACATATATACATTATACATCATATACACATCATATATACACCATATATACATATACATATAGAATTTAAGAAATTAGATATCAACAAATCAAATAACCTAATTAAAAATGGACTATAGAGCTAAACAGAAATTTCGTAACAGAGAAATCTTGAATGGCCAAGAAGCACTTAAAGGAATATTCAATTTCCTTAGTCATCAGGCAAATGCAAATCAAAACAACTCTGAGATTCCATCTGACAATCATCTGAATGGCTAAGATAAAAAACTAAAGAGATAGCACATGCTGGCGAGGATGTGAAGCAAGGGGAATACTTCTTCATGCTGGTACAATGACTTTAGAATTCAGTTTGGCCATTTCCCAGAGAATTGGGAATAGTTCCACTTCAAGATCCAGCTGCAGCACTCCTGGGCATATACCCAATAGGTTGTCTATTATACCACAGGGACACTTGCTCAGCTGTGTTTATAGTAGCTTTATTTATAATAGCCAGAAATTGAAAACAACCTAGATGTCCCCTGATTGAAGAATGGGTAAAAAAAATGTGATTTATTTATATGATGGAATAACATTTAGCTATTAAAAACAAAAACATTAAGAAATTTGCAGGTGCCGGGCAGTGGTGGCGCACGCCTTTAATCCCAGCACTTGGGAGGCAGAGGCAGGTGTATTTCTGAGTTCGAGGCCAGCCTGGTCTACAGAGTGAGTTCCAGGACAGCCAAGGCTATACAGAGAAACCCTGTCTCAAAAAACAAACAAACAAAAAAAAAAAAAAAAAGGAAAGAAATTTGCAGGTAAATATATTGAACTTGAGAATATCATCTGGAGTAAGGTAATACAGACCCAGAAAGACACATATGACATGTAATTACTTATAACTGTCCACTAGCCAGAAAGTGCAGGATAACCATGCTACAATCCACAGACCCAAAGTAGCTGGATAAAAACCTATCATAACCTTCTCCTGAGATGCTTCATCCAGCAGTAGATAGAAACAGATAGGAGAGTCCCACAGCCAGATATCAGGTGTAACTGTGAAGTCTTGTAGAAGAGTGGTGCATAGAATTGAGTCAGCTGGAGCAGTTAAGGATACCACAAGACCCACAGAGTCAATTAACTTTGCACATGGGGGCTCACAGAGACTGTGAAACACTAACCAAAGAGCATGCAGCCCTTCTTCCCACATTTGTAGCAACTTTGTAGCTTGGTCTTCATGTAGGTCCCCTGAAAATTGGACCTGGTCCTGTCTTTGACTCTGTTGCCTGCTATCGGACCCCCTTCCCCTACCTGTACTGTCTAGTTGGGCCTCAGCTGGGAGAGGAGGTGTTTAGTCATGCTGATCTAGATATCACAGGGTGGGGTGGTAGCCTAGGGGACTTCCACTTCTCTGAGGAGAAGAGGAAGGGTTAATCAGGAAGGAATTTGTAAGGGCAGGACTGGGAGTAGAAGAGGGGTTGCAATTGGGATGTAATGCTAATAAAAATAATAAATTATGGAAAAATATATTTATAAACTCATACAGGAGCTACACAGGCAAGCTTCACCAATAGAATACTAGAGATAGAAGAGCAATATTTTCTGCCTGGAAGATGTGTTGGGGTAATAGTGGCACAGGACTTTTGGGAGTGGCCAACCAATGACTGGTCTAACTTGAGACCCATGACACTGCCTGGAGAGCCAGGAATCAGAGGCTGGATAGCCCAGAGATTTTGGATAAAACCTAATACAACTGGCAGAAAAAAGCTAATGAAACAATCCCTAATGATATTCTGCTACACTCATAGACAAGAGCCTAGCATATTCATTATAAGAGAAGCTTCATCCAAAACTGATAAGAACAGATGCAGAGACCAAAGGCCAAACATTAGGTGGAACATGGAGAATCCTGCAGAAAAGGGAGAGGAAGGACTCTAGGAGCCAGAGAAGTGAAGGACACAACAAGAACACAGCCCACAGAATGAATGAACCAGGGCTCGTACAGGCTCACAGAGACTGAACCAATGAATCAGGGAGCCTGTATAATTCTGATGCTGATCTCTGAGTATATATGTGTGTATGTATATGTATGTATGTATGTATGTATGTATGTATGTATGTATGTATATCTATATATAATCTATCTATCTATCTATCTATCTATCTATCTATCTATCTATCTATGGTTGTGTAGCTTGATGCTCTTGTGAAACTTCTAACAGTGGGAGTGGGAGCTATCTCTGATTCTTTTACCTGTTTTTGGGACACTTTTCTTCCTAAATGTGTTGCCTTGTCCAACCTTGATATGAGGGTATGTACCTAGTCTTATTGTAGCTTGTTAGACTATGTTTGGTTGATATTTTTGGGAGACTTACTCTTTTCTGAAAGAAAACAGAGGAGAGGTGTATCTCAGGGGGAGAGAGAAGATCAGGGGTCATAACAGGAGAGGAGGAAGGGAGACTGTGGTTGGGTTGTAATGCATGAGGAGTAATAAATATAAAAGAAAAGAGGTGGAAGTGAGACTCTCAGGCATTAAAGATGCAAGGGAAGAAATGGATACATTGACCAAAGAAAATGTTAAATCTAAAAAATTTCTGATACAAACATGAAGAAAATCTGGGGCACTATGAAAAGGGCATGTGTAATAATAATAGGAACAGAGGAGAAAGAATCCTAGCTCAAAGACCTAGAAAACATTTTCAACAAAATCATAGAAGCAAATTTCCCTAACCTAAAAAAGAGATGTCTATAAAGGTACATGAGGCTTACAGAACACTAAATAGATTATACCAAAAAAGAATGTCCCCTTTACACACAATAATCAAAACCCTAAACACACAGAACAGAGAAAGAATATTAAAAGCTGTAAGGTAAAAACGACAGAGTAACATATAAAGACAGACATATTAGAATTACTCATGACTTCTCAATGAAGACTCTAAAAGCCAGAAGGGCCTGGACAGATGTCTTGCAGACTCTAAGAAATGACAGCAAAATGAAAAGAAGGGAAACACATTCAACCACTGCACACTCACGCCCACCACCACCACCAATATGGACAAAATAAAAGGAATTAAAAATGATTGTTCATCGATATCTCTCAATATCAATGGTCAAACTCTCCAATAAAAAGATGTTGATTAACAGAATAGATTGAAAAACAAAATTCATCCTTTTTTTTTTTTATTAAAAAAAACACACTTCAGAATCAGGGTAAAAGGTGGGAAAAAGATATTCTGAGCAAGTGGACCTAAGGAGCAAGCTGGTTTAGCCATTGAAATATCTAAAAAATAGACTTCAAATAAAAACTAATAAAAAAGTTGGGAAAAATTCACTAGGATGACATTTCAGTTATTAACATTTATGCCCCAAACACAAGGACACTCAAGTTTGCAAAAGAAACACTAGTATAGTACAATCACATATTGATGCTCACACACTGGTAGTGGGAGACTTAAATACTTGGCTGTCACTAATGCAGAGGTCATCCAGACAAGAACTAAATAAATACTGGAGCTAACAGACAGTATATATCAAATGGAAAAAACAGATATCTATAGAACATCTCACAGAAACAAAAAACCTTTTATTTCTCAGAACCTCATGGAACTTTCTCCAAAAATGACCACATACTTGGAAACATAGCAAGTCTCAACAGATACAAGGAAACTGAAATAACTCCCTGCATTCTGTCACACCACCATTGATTAAGCTGGCTATCAACAAGAGACATAATAGAAAGCTCATATAATCTCATGGAAACTGAACAGCTCTCTACTGAATGAAAAACAGGTCAGGACAAATAAAAAAAATTAAGGACTTTCTAGAATTTGATAAAAATTAATATACACCATACTCAAACTTATGGAACACAATGAAAGTAGTGCTAAGAGGAAAGTTCATAGCACCAAGTTCCTACATTAAAAATTAAAATAGGTAAATTAAGTAAAAAAACTTAGAGCAATCTCATATTACTAACTTAACAGCAGACCTGAAAGCTCTAGATCAAAAGGAAGAAAGCACACCCAAGAGGAATAGGAAGAAATAATTAAACTGAGGTCTGAAATAATTAAAATAGAAACAAAGACAACAATAAAAAGCATCAGTGAAACAAAGAATTGGTTCTCTGAGAAGACCAACAAGATAATATACACTTATCCAATCTAAATTAAAAGTGAAGAGAGAATGTTCAAATTAACAAAATCAGAAATGAAAAGGTGGACATAAAAAACAGACACCAAAGAGATCTACAGAATCACAAAGACACACTTTAAAATCCTGTACTTCACTGAACTGGAAAATCTAAAGGAAATGGATAATTTTTACCAAAGTTAAATCAAGATTGATTTAAATATACCTACACCCACCCCTAGCGAAATAGAGGCAGTCATTAAGTTTCCCAACCCAAACCAGGAACAGATAGTTTTAGTGCAGAATTCTACCAGATTTTCACAAAATTAGTTAATGACAATGCTTTTCAAATCATACAAATCATACAAAATAGAAACAGAAGGAACATTGCCCAATTCATTCTATGAGGCTACACTTACCTGGATATCCAAGCCACAGAAAGACTTGACAAAGAAAGAGAATTATATTCTTTAAAGGTTTCTAAAGAGTTGTGTTGGAATTTTGGTGGGAGTGTCTTTAACTCTATAGATTGCTTTTGGTAGGGTGGCCATTTGTACTTTGTTAATCTTACTAATCCATGAACATGGGAGATCTTCCCATCTTCTGATATCTTTGTCAATTTCTTACTTTAAAGACTTGAAGATATTATATTATACAGATATTTCACTTGCTTGGTTAGAGTTATCTTTCATATTATTTGTGGCTATTGTGGAAAGTATTGTTTCCTTGTTTTCCTTCTTAGTCCATTGTCATTTGTATACAGGAGGATTGTTATTGTTCTCTCTCTCTCTCTCTCTCTCTCTCTCTCTCTCTCTCTCTCTCTCTCTCTCTTTTTCCATCAAGTTAATTTTATAATTTTATATTCAGCCCCTTCTTTAAAGGTGTTTATCAGTTCTAGGAGTTCCTTGTTGGAAGTTTTAGGATCACTTATATTTAGTATCATATTATTTTTAAATAATAATACATTGACTTCTTCCTTTAAAATCTTTATCCCCTTGAACTTCTTCAACTGTTGTAGTGCTCTAGATAGACAAACTAGAAATTCAAGTACTATATTGAATATATATAGAGAGAGTGGACAATCTTGTCTTGTTCCTGATTTTAGTGGAATTGAGTTTCTCTCCATTTAATTTGATTTGGAAATGGTCTTTCTATAAAATGCCTTTATTATGTTTACATATGCTACTTGTATCCCTAATCTCTCCAGAAATTCTATTATGAAAGAAAGTTAGACTTTTTTCAAAAGGCTTTTCTGCATCTGAGATAATCATGTGTTGATTTTTCTTTCAGTTTGTTTATATGTGAATTATATTGATTGATTTTTGAATTTTGAACCATCCCTGAATCTCTGAGATGAAGACTATTTGATCATGGTGGATGATCTTTTTGATATGTTCTTGGATTCAGTTTGGAATTATTTTACTGAGTATTTTTACTTCAGTGATCATATTGGTCTGTTATTTTCTTTCTTTGTTGAGTCTTTGTGTGATTTGGGTATAAGTGTGCTTGTGGCCTCATAAAATGAAGTGGGAAATGTTTCTTTTGTCTCTATTTTGTGGAGTAACTTGAGGAGTATTGGTATTATCCTTTGAAAATCTGGTAGAATTTTGTGCTAGAACCATGTGACCCTGGGCTATTTTGACAGACTTTTAATGACTGTTTTATTTTATTTGAAGGTATAGGTCGTTGTAAGTTGTTTATCTGATTTTGATTTAACTTTAGGAAGTGATACCTATCTTAAAAATTATCCATTTTTTTTAAAGATTTTCCAATCTTCACAGATCTTGAAACAACAATTTAAAACTTCATATGGAAAAACTAAAACTCATGGATTGCTAAAGCAGTCTTGAAAAATAAATGTACATCTGGAGGTTTCGCCAGTCCTAATTTCAAGTTGTACTATAGAGCTATATTAAGAAAAACCAAAGAAGCATGGTATTGGCATAAAAGCACACACATTGATCAATGGGACTGAAGACTAAGACATAAATCTGAACATATATGAACACCTGATTTCTAATAAAGCCTGAACTATACACTGGGGAAAAAAGGATAATCTCTTCAACAAATGGTGTTGGTCAAATTAGATGTCTGCATGTATAAGAATGCAAATAGATCTCTGTGCAAAACTCTAGACCAAACTGACCAAAGACCTCAACATAAAGTCAGATGCCCTAAACCTGGTGTAAGAGAAAACAAGTGAATAGCTTTTAATAAATTGGCACTGGAAAGGACTTTCTGAACAGAACACTGATATTGCAGACATTAAGAACAATAGTTAATGAGACTGTATGAAACTGAAAAGCTTTTGTAAGGCAAATGATATCATCAATTGGACAAAATGGCAACCTATAGAATGAAAAAAGTTCTTTTATTTACTCCACATCTGATAGAAGACTAACGTCCAAAATATATAATGAACTCAAAGTAGATATCCAAAAACCAACAATCCAATTGAAAATGGGGTTCAGATATAAATAGAGAAATATGCATAGAGGAAACTCAAATGGCTCAGAATGTTCAACATTCTTAGACATCAGGGTAATGCAAATAAAATCTTTTTTGAGATTCTATCTTACATCTGTCAGAATGGCTAAATCAATAATACAAATGACAGGTCATGGTGGCAAGCATTTGAAGCAAGGGGAACACTTCTTCATTGCTGGTTGGACTGCAAATTTGTACAGCCACTATGGAAATCAGTATGGCAGTTCCTCAGATAATTTGGAATTAATCTATCTCATGACCCAAGTATACCACATTGGGCATATATACAAAAGATGTTCATCCTACCACAAGAATACTTGCTCGACCATGTTCATGTAGCCAGAAACTGGAAACAACCAAAGACTAGATAAGAAAATGTGATACATTTACAGAATGGAGCATCACTCAGTTGTTAAAAGAATGATAATATGAAATTTGCAGGCAAATACAAAAAAAAAGTCATCCTGACTGGGATAACCCAGACCCCAAAAGACACATATGACACATATATACTTATAAGTGAATATTAGCTATTAAGTAAATGATAACCACACTACAATTTGTAGACCCAGAGAGGGTAGCTGTCTTAGCTATGGTGTTGCTACTGTGAACAGAGACCATGACCAAGACAACACTTGTAAAGGACAACATTTAATTGGGGCTGGCTTACAGGTTCAGAGTTTCTGTCCATTATCATCAAGGCAGGAACATGGCAGCATCCAGGCAGGCATGGTGCAGGAGGAGCTGAGAGTTCTACATTTTCATCTGAAGGCTGCTAGCAGAATACTGGCTTCCAGGCAGCTAGAATGAGGATCTTATAGCCCACATCCACAGTGACACACCTACTCCAACAGGGTTATACCTTCTAATAGTGCCACTCCCTGGGCTGAGCATATACAAACCATCACATTTCACTCATTCGTCCCCATAGGCTTGTTCAAACATATGAGTCTATGGGGTCCATACCCAAACATAGCACAATGCAACTTCAAAATTCCCCATAGTCTATAGCAGTCTCAACAATATTAAAAGTCCAAAGTTCAAAGTCTCTTCTGAGATTCATCCAATCAAATCTTTTGAGATGTAATACTCAAAGCAAGGCAGGAAAACAGCTGTCAAACTCCAAACTCTGCATTTCCTTGTTTGATGTCAAAGCATCTTCAGATCTTCAACTTCTTTTTCATCTTTGTTGACTGCAACAAACTTCTTTCTCCATGGTTAGTTCCACTCCCTATTAGCACCTTTCCTCAGCAGATGGCTCTGGCATCTTGAAAAATCTTGGGGTCTCCAGGGCAACTGCAATATTAGAGCTTCTTGTTCCAATGTCTGGGATTCACATATAATCTTCTGGGCTACTCTAAAGGGCTGGCATCACTTCTTCAGCTCTGCCCTCTGTAGCACTCTAAGCTCAAGTTGATCCACTCTACTGACTGTTCTTGGTGCTCATCCCATGGTACTGGCATCTCCAGTAAATGGGGGACTTCTGCTACTACTAGGCTTCACCAATAGTCTCTCACAGGCTGTCTTCATGGTGTCAAGCCTCAATTCCTTTACATGACCCCTTCAGTCCTGGGATGTCAACTGCAACTGGGGCTATGCCTTTACCAATGGCCTTCCATAGCCTCTTACATTGCCAAGCCTCAGCTTCTCTTCATGACTCCTGCATGCATTCAAAACCACTACCACCTGGATGACTCTTACACATTACCAAGTATAGCTGCAGGATGAGGTACAATCTTGGCTATCTCTGGAACACAGCTTTGTGCTCTCAGAAAAAACACTTCCCAGGCATAGGTGGGAGAGGAGATCCTTGGTCCCATGAAGGCTGGACACCGAGTTGGGGGGGGGGGATTCGAGGGTGGGGAGGTGGGAGTGGGGATGGTAGGTGGGGGCACATCCTTATAGAAGCAGGAGGAGGGGGGATGGGATAGGGGGTTCCTTGGGAGAAAATGGGGTAATGGAATAAAATTTGAAATGTAAATATAATATTCAATAAAAAAGTAAATTAATAAAAGGAAAAAAAAAACAGTTCTCAGAAGGTTTCAACTCAATGATGCTGGTCTCTTCTTAATCATAGCTAATTTCTTAGCTCCAGCTAACCAGCATCAATTGTCCCAGTAGTCCCTTCTATTTTTTACTCTAAAGCCAGAGCCACATGGCCAAAGCTGCCATGTTCTGCTGCTTTTTTTGGGCTGGAAGTTGTACCCCTTATTCTATTACCAGTTTTTTGTTTTCTGACTTCCTCTTTGCCTAAGCTTGGCTTTTCTATAACTTGCTCTGTAGATTGACCTGAACTCAGAGATCTGCATGGCTCTATCTCCTGAATTATGGATTAAAGGTGTGTACCACCATGCCTGGATCTAAATTTAGCTGGGTAGGATCTTGCCCCAAAGTCCCACTCCTTTAATCCGTTATTGCCTGGAACATAGGATTCTCTTCCACTTCACATCCTGGTGCCCCTTTAATATTCAAACCATATATTTTTTATTTTTTCTTTCTAAGCTTGCTATGCTTGTTCAAAATGCCCTTCAAGAGACTTAACCAGAGAACAAAGTCTATTATGGGTTTTTTGAGACTTCCTTTGTCAATGCCATTAATCTGAGTCTCTTCAGAGTCTTATAGCCCATACCCACAGTGACACACATACTCCAACAGGGCCACATCTCCTAATAGTACCACTCACCAGGCTGAGCATCATAAACCATTACAGAAAGTAAAGAGGATGGGCATGAGGGGAATATCCCTGGAAGAGTTAATAGAATAGATTTTAATGGTAGACTGAGAGCAAGTGGGGACAGGAGTGGGAGGAATCAGGTGGGTGGTGGGAGATGGGATTGAGGGAAAGAGTATGGTGCGAGTCAGCTAGAATCAGGGGGCATCTTTTGGGGGTGATGAGGAAATCTACTGCAGTGGAGACTTCCTGGAATTTATAAAGGTGATCCTGATGAGGACCCCCAGGAATCGGGTTATGGAGTCTCAACAGTCCATCTCTTATAGTCAGGCAAGGTTTCCAGTGGAGGGACTGGAGCAAACTGAGTTGTCGGCTTAAGAGATCCCATAAAAATCTCCAAACAATCCAGGGGCATGCTAAGACAAAGGGTTGCTATCCACAAACTGAGGCAGTGCCCCATTGCTGAAGAGATCCACATAATTCATTGAACATGCAGAAGTCAAGTTGGTGCCTACCTGGAGCCTTAACCCTTTCTAGTTTATTTGGTGCAAGAATGTACTCTGCAGGCTACCAAAAGGGAAATGTGGACACCAACCCAACCAACCACAAAACCTTTGACCTATAATCTGTCCTGCCTGCAAAATATGCTAGGGCAATGGTGAGACAGAAATTGTGGGAGTAGCCAACCAATGTCTGATTTGACTTAAGGCCCACTCTATGTGACAGAACTCATACCTAACATTGCTTGGGTAACCATGAACCAAAGACTACTTGGAACAGAGACCTATGGTAAAAACAAATACGACTGGCCTAAAAAGAATAAAATGATTCCTAATGATATTCTGCTATACTCATAGACCAATGCTTGATCATCAGAGAGGCTTCTTCCATCAGCAGTTGGGAGTAGATGCAGAGACACAGCAAGACATTACTTGGAGAGCAAGTCTAAATTGGAGCTCTTTTTCAAATCTCTCCCCTTAGTGTTCAGGGAATCCTGAAGAAGAGGAAGAAGAAAGATTGTAAGAGTCAGAGGGGACAGAGAGTACTATCAGAACACTCCCATCTGAATCAACTAAGCAAGGCTCATATGAGCTCACAGAGACTGAAGCAGCAAGCACAGGTTCTACCTGGGTCTTAGTCTATACCAGGCACTCTGCATACATATTAGCTAGTGACTTAGTACTTTTATGGAACTCCTGACTGTGAGAAAGAGTGGGTCTCATTATTTTTTCTGCTGAGACTCGTCCTCCTATTGGGTTGTCAAGTCCAACTTCAATATGAAAATTTTTGCTTCATGTTATTAGATTTTATTTGGTCATATTTGGTTGTTACTTTTTAGAAGACTGTTATTTTCTTATGAGAGACAGAAATGGAGTGGATGTGAGAAAGAGGAGAGGAGGGGAGAAGCTAGGAGAAACAGAGGCAGGGGAAACCATAACCATGATACATCATATGGGAAGAGAATCTATTTTTAATCAAAAAATAAGGTGGAGAGTGATAGAGGAAGACACCTGAGTTTGACCTTTGACATCTACATACATGTGCACATATGGCAGTTGTTTTAATAACTTTAAAAGCTCAGTCTGAAGTTAGAGTTTGTGTTTTATTTATACCTTTAAAATTTTGATGGCAGATCTTGGGATCTGAAAGTTGTCAGACAAGGACTTATAAACAGTAAAACCTAAGAGCGGTACTTGTAGATTTTTTCCTATCAGCCAGGCAGGAGAGACATTAGAGAAGATAATGGAAGGCGTCAAGATATCATCTATGTACACAGGAAGATTTATCAAGATATGAGACTGATTAGCAGGATGCAGAGGACTGGAGGGAACCATGGGATGTGAGTTATCACCTAAGATCCTTTGAATCAATACTAAGGTGCTCATGGAAAGACAGATGGGTTTCCAGTTAGAGGGTATCAGAGAAAAGGCAGAGCCTGTTCTTTAAGGGCAGAAAAGCTTCAAAATGGCTGTCTACAGATTGTCTGTTGGAAGTGGGCACCAGGTCAGGAGCAGAGAGAGTACTTGCTCATCACATGTAAGGTCTTGGGTTCAATTCTAGAATCACAAAAATACACTAAAACATGAGCTATCCATCAGACAAATGTGCCTTTTATAGGTAAGGAATATAGATGGAAATAACTAAGTTATTGAATTCAATATCAATGAAAGAAAAAAATATTGGCTATCCCTTTACGATGTTACTGGGAAACTCATCATGACTTAATAGTTGCCTGTGTCAAAAAATGTTTTGAATTAAATATTTTAATTCAAAGTATTAAATTTAATTTAAATATTTGAAATACTTTAAGCACTATTAAAAGTGACATTTATGATTATAAATGTGTATGTTTGTGTGTATGTGTGCATATACTGTGTATGTGTATGGAGGTACACCTATCATGGCGTGTCTGTGGAAGTCAGAGGACAATGTCATGGAGTTAATACTTTCTTTCTATCTTTTGTGGGTTCCAGGATGATGCATGACAAGCACTTTTATTTGCCATCTCATTGCTCTCCTAATTTCTCTTTTACTTTTCTTCCTCACCTGTCTTTTCCCATCCATGATGATACTAATTCTTCTCGAAAAGATGCTTAGGTTATTTCTCTTATTTAACTGAAATACATTGTGCTGATAAAAATGTGATTCCATTTTAGGATCTTTACAACTTGAAGAATTGACCTGGCCTTGTGTATTCTAACATTTAAAAAGTCTAATATAAATACATAGGTTTATAAAGTAAATAAGTATATTGAAATAGAATTATTAAATCTCAAGGATATTGTGTTACAAAAATCATGGTTTTAACAATACATTAAAAGGATACTGTATGTGGTAGGTTTAAACTGTCATAGTTGAAAGTAATGATCAAAAATTAGCAGAAATGTTTAGAGGAACTTGGCACATTCCAAATGTGACATGCAAATTGCTGCTTTTCTATTTCTACAGTCCGTATGTGGTGCAAATAATACTGGGGATTATTCACTATATTTACAACTGAAGAATGAGTTAAACTTCACTTAGCTGTTACAAAAGTTGAAGTATTGTATTTTTATTTTCATTTAATAGGTATGCTTGATACAGGTTCAGAGTTTTTGGTGGAAAAACTTCATATCTAGTTAATAAACAGCATTAGGTGTCTGCATAGTCAAAGCTCCCATGATCACAGCTTGTCTTTATGGAGTAATGAAATGTTTTTCTTTGTTGGCAGAAGAAAAGGTTCAGGGAGGATGTGCTTCCACATCGGACATTTTATCAAAGAACACAGTAGGACTTCAACACTATGATAACATTGGGTAGGAAAACTGGTTTAAATGAATAAAAATATAAAAACCTCAAATCTTGAAAAAAGATGGTTGAATTATGTTATGGTTTAGATGACAAACGTTACCCTCTTAGTCCATGTGCTGAACACTTTGTCTCTATATGCTGCTGCTGCTGAAAATGATGTCACTTTCTAGGGGTGAGTCGTAAGTTGTGTGATCTTTGTCCTCCAGTAGGCCCAATCTCCTTTCTCTCTTTCTTTGCTTCCTGGTGGTTGTGCACAGACTTACTCTCTGAGCTGCTGTCACAATGCTCATCTTCACTGCAGACCCAAAGTAATGAAGGCAGCAGAAGCTGCAAAAGAAACCGCTGAAACTGGGCCAAACCAAACTTTTCTAGTTTTTAAGTTGTTTCTTTACCTTGTGTTTACATTGTCCTGAAAAAGCAATGTGATAACTACTCTTGGTTGTCAACTCCACTACATCTGGAGTCAACTAAAACAAAATTGTCTGAGTATGCCTATGATGTTTTTTTCTAAATTAATTCATTTGTGGTGGGAAGATATATCTTTAATCCAGATCTTTAGAGATAGGACTATCCAGCTTTAATCTTTAGTCTTTCTGGTGGCAACATATTGCCACCTGTTTGCTCTTTCACTGAGAAGTTCATTCTTTTTAAAATTTATTTATTTATTTATTTATTTATTTCACTCCAGATTTTATTCCCCCTCCCCCATCAACCCTCAGACTGTTCCACATCCCATACCTCCAACTCATCCCCCCTGTCTCCACGAGGATGTCCCCATCCTCTACCCCACCCCACCTGACCTCTAAACTCCCTGGGGCCTCCAGTCTCTTGAGGGTTAGGTGCATCATCTCTTATTGAACACAGACCCAGCAGTTCTTTGCTGTATATGTGTTGGGGGCCTCATATCAGCTGGTGTATGCTGCCTAGTCAGTGGTCCAGTGTTTGAGAGATCTTAGGGGTCCAGATTAATTGAGACTGCTGGTCCTCCTACAAGGTCACCCTCCTCCTCAGCTTCTTTCATCTTTTCCCTAATTCAGCCACAGCAATCAGCAGCTTCTGTCCATTGGTTGGGTGCAAATATCTTCATCTGACTCTTTCAGCTGCTTGTTGGGTCTTCTAGAGGGCAGTCATGATTCGTCCCTTTTTGTAAGTGCTCCATAGCCTCAGTAACAGTGTCAGGCCTTGGGACCTCCCCTTGAGCTGGATCCCACTTTGGGCCTGTCACTGAAACTTCTTTTCCTCAGGCTCCTCTTCATTTCTATCCTGTAGTTCTTTTAAACAGCAACAATTATGGGTCAGAGTTTTGACTGTGAGATGGCAACCTCTTCCCTCATTTGATGCCCTGTCTTCCTGTTGGAGGTGGGCTATATAAGTTTCCTCTCCTTACTGTCGGGCACTTCATCTAAGGTTCTTCCCTTTGAGTCCTGAGAGTCTCAGGTCTCTGGTGCATTCTGTAGGGTCCCCTTAACCTCCTGCCTCCCTAGGTTGCCTGTTTCCATTCTTTCTGCTGGCCCTCAGGGCTTCACTCTTTTTCACTCACCCAATACCAGATCATGTTCCCCTCTACCCCCCACCCCTGTCCACTTTCCCTTCCAGGTCCCTCCTTCCCTCCTCACTTGTGATCGCTTTCTTCTCCCTCCCAGTAGGACTGAGGTGTCCTCACTTGGGCCCTACAGCTTGTTGACCATTTTGAGTTCTGTGGACTGTATCTTGGGTATTCTGTACTTTTTTTTGGCTAATATTCACTTCTTAGTGAGTACATACCATGCATGTCCTTTTGGGTCTGAGTTACCTCACTCAGGATATTTTCTAGTTCCATCCATTTGCCTGCAAAACTCAGGATGTCCTCTTTCTTAATAACTGAGTTGTATTCCATTGTGTAGAGGAACCACATTTTCTACACCCATTCTTCTGTCATAGGACATCTGGGTTGTTTTCAACTTTTGGCTATCAAAAATAATGCCACTATGAACATAGTGGAACACGTGCCCCAAACAGAGAATTCACAACAGAGAAATCTCGAATGGCTGAGAAGCACTTAAAGAAATGTTTAAAGTCCTTAGTGATCAGAGAAGTATAAATTAAAGTGACCCTGAGATTCCACCTTACACTAATCATAACGGCTAAGCTCAAAACCCCAGGTGATAACACATGTTGTCGAGGATGTGGAGAAAGAGGAACACTCCTCCATTGCTGATGAAATTGCAAAATAGTACAACCACTCTGGAAATCAATTTGGAGGTTTCTCAGAAAATTGGAAATAGTTCTACCTGAGAAGTTCATTATTTAAAGGCATCAATGCCCACTCTTTGGGATACTGGTGTACACTGATGACCAGATGAGACATCTAGATTTGTGACTGAATAGCTCGTGGATTCTTGGACCTCCTAGTGGTAGACAGCTGTTGTTGGACTGGCTGAAACACAGCCTGTAAGCCATTCTAATAAATCACCTTTATATGCACACATACTTAAATAAATATAAATATATAATAAATGCACACACATAGGCATGTGCACACAAACATGCATACACATGTATGTATGTGCACGAGTGCGCGCGCACACACACACACACACACACACACACACACACAAAGGGGGGAGAGTGAAAAGGGAAAGAAAAGAAGAGATTCATTCTATATGTTCTGTTCCTCTAGTGAGTTCTGACTAATACATCAATTTAAGGAAAAGGATGTTTATCCAGTTCACAGTTTCAGGTTATAGCTATCATTGCAGGAAAGTTAGGGCAGCAGGGACTCGAAGCAAGTGATCATATTATATCCAGAGTCAAGAGAAGAGAGAAGTGAATTAAAAAATACTTGTTCATGTTCAGTTTGCTTTCTTTCCTCTCATAGAGTGTAGAATTGCCTTCCCAAAAGTGCTGACACTCATAGATGGCTGGTCTTTTCCCCTTAATTAACATAAACATGATAATCTTTCACAGTCATATTCACAGACCAACCTAATTTAGAAAATACCTCATTGAGACTCTTGTCCCCAGATGATTCCCTAGATAGATTTATGCCAAGTGAACAAATAAAACCACTACAGATAAATTTCCCCAGCAACTAAGAGTCAATTAACAGATTAATTTAAATGATAGAAAGTAAGAGACCAAACTGAATTCTCATAAATAAAAAATCATTTTTTTTCATATAGTGTGTTTTGGAAACTCTGCAGATGTCACCATCCTTTCTTCTATATGTGTCTTTAAAAACATTGTAATCTCTGGGAGGTGTTGGATGTTGAGTCTAACCTTTCTTCTTTTTCCTCTCCTCCTCTTTGTTGTTATTGTTGTTATTGTTGTTGTTGTTGTTGTTGTTGTTGTTGTTGTTGTTGTTGTTCTTCTTCTTCTTCTTCTTCTTCTTCTTCTTCTTCTTCTTCTTCTTCTTCTTCTATCCTCTTTGTCTTCTTTTCCTCCTTCTCTTCATCTTCCTCTTCCTCTCTCGACAGTGTCTCACTATGTAATTTCAGTCGAGTTTCAAATTGCAATCCTCCTGACTTAGCCCATGGTATGCTTGGTGATAGGCAGGTACCGCCATATCTATTTGGTAGATTCCAATCTTGTTGAGGCAGATACATTTTGTTTACTGTAAAATAGTTATAATAATGGTGAGAAGTGCCTTCCTGTACCTTTTTGTAAAGGTCTTATGTTATTAGCATTGCACAGGGAAGAGCATCATTTATCAAGGACTTTATGCAAACACACTATCACTACATTCCTAGCCCATTGGGTCCAAACTTTTGATAGTGTTCCTCAGGACACAGTACATTTTATAACAGAGAACAGTACTATGTAAAATACACCTGTTTTTTTTATTTTATTCTTTTTTTCATGTGATGCCAATTACTTCATTGAGTCAAAGTTCAGCTTGGATCCTAAAGGCTCTTATTATGATACAAGATGTTTAGGAGGCAATTTTCCAGTGGATTATTTTCCTAAAAGTGAGCAGTGATTTCAAAGTAAAGTTTGGAAAATTAGTGTAAGTTGAGAATAGACCATATGCATACACAAAGGACTAAAGACATGTCTACACATGTACACGTGCATGTACACAAATCTTTTTCAATTTGCCTATCATCCATGAATGGGAAGCCATTGTTTGAAAGTATGATAATGTAGGTTCTCTAGCTATTTGGAAGAAAAATAGGAAAGTTGGACATGACTTCTCTTCACATCTGCACTGGCTGATATTTGGACTTTTCTCTTTCAGGTAATACTATTTTCTTCATGCCAATTAGGAAGGCCCATCTATCTCTTATGACCTACTGTCATTGTTGAGTTGGTGATTGTGACAGTGTTTCTACATATTGTTTAGATAATGAAGACAGAACAAACCTGGATAGCCTTGTCAGCAGAAAAAAAATCATGAAACATTTTAACTTAATATGAGTCTGTGTTTGGCTTATAGCAAGAACACCATGAAGGAAGTCTAGGAAGGGTTGCCTACACCACAGCTTTTAAAGATCTTGCTTAATGTGTTGTGGCATATCCACCAGACAAGATTGCTCAGACATGGGTTTAAGCTAATAGAAAGTATTATTAGCCCAGTGACTATCCTAGGTGTTCAGAATCCTGGTGTAGCTCCAAGCCATTCTTAAGGTTATCTTTTTAGCACAAAACCACATCTTAGATTAATATACTTTAGTTAACCAGAACAGTTAGCTAGAAGCAGAATTACAGAAGCCATAAAAACAAGGTTATTACATTTACAGACTTTCCAACAACTATGTACTTTGATGGATAGGTATTTGTTTTCACTTTGGCAGGTGGTATTATCTTCATGCTGAGTTTTTTTTTGACCTGAATGGTAATTCCATCATGGAGTTAGTTCTGCAAAGGTATAAGGGTCTACTAAGGTCTGGGGTCCAATTACATAATCCTTTTAAAATACTAGCAAATCAAATGCAGCAGTGAATCAGAAAGCTCATTCATCAAAGATTGTGAGATGGCTCAGTGAGTAAGAGTGTTTGCTGCTCTTGAAGAAGACAATAGTTCTGTTCTCAGCATTCATCAGGCAGGTCACACACACATACGCACATACACACACACACACACACACATACACGCACACACATACACACACACACATACACACATACACACACACATACACACATACACACACATACACACACACACACACACACAGACATGAACACAGACATAGATATATAAGCAAAAATAAAACAAATCTTTAAGAAAGATTATTCACTGTCATCAAGTAGAATTCATTCCAGAGATCCAAGAGTAGTTTAATATCAATCAAAAATATGGAACACCACAGTTGTAGAAGGCCACAACCACACAGTCATTTCAATAGAGTGACAAAAAGTATTTGAGGAAATTCATCATTCTTTGATGGTAAAAGCTCTTAGAAAATTAGGTCATGAATGAAGTTGTACAGCCACCACCATAATTTAATTTTTGAAAAAAAAAAGATTTTGGACTTTCCTTAAGATAAAAAAAAAATATGTCCACTAAAAAAAAAAAAATCTATTTCCACCCAACACAGTACAGGATTTCTTATCTAGGAAAATCAGGGTAAAGGAAAAGAAAACTCAAAAAAATTGAAAAGTACAAAATCTAAACTACTTCCAGTCTGTGCCGGTGCCTGGAGCAGTCCTAGGGTGTCAGCTCTGCACCCAATCCCCCAAAACCCAGAGGAGGCTAGATTCCCAGGAGCTCTAACACATCCAAGATCATAGGTATTTAATATGGGGAAGAGGGCATGTTTCTGTTTTTTCTGCAGGATGCTGAAGGAGCATGGTGGCTGCCAGAGTGACGGGTGAGACATGCTGATGCCGGGACAAAGAATGATGCTGACCTGTGAGCTTTCTGAGTGCCCTGACAGTGGTGACTGGTAAGCTGTATTGGACATATTTTCCCGACCCTCCTTTGCTTACATATACTCCTGATGGGGCAAGCTGCCTTGTCTCAAGTTTTTAGACCTTGTGGAGCAGAGAATCAAAAAAGAGAAGTTATAGTGACTCTTGTATTTTCTTAAATGTGACCAGTTATTCGGACTCAATAATGGACTGGTCTAGAAATCAATCCTGTTCCACGCACCTCCCGAGCCCCTTTTCGCCCGCGAATAAGGACACGAGAGACAATAATCGGGTGTCACTGCAGACGAGGATTTACTTCTTGTAACAGTAAAGCGGAAAGACGTTGGTAAGGGTGTTTCCCAAATCGCATTCAGCTGTGGCATTTTCAAAGATCATCTGTTCTATCACTGGCATTGCTTGTTCTGAGCTCTCGGGGCACTCCCTGTGTGCCCGCTGCGATTTCCAGGGCAGACTATCTCCCTCCTCTCTCTGTCTTTCGTGCCATGCTCCCTTGTTCTGGCTCTGCCTTGTTGTAAGCTGCCACAGGTAGCAGAGCGCAGGCGCCCCTGTAACCGGTCTGACCCGGGTCTCTGTTCCCACAGCCTGAGCCGAGAAGCACGGCAGGGGACCCTCGAGCCGAGTGAGCCGCTAGCTTTCTTAGTCTTATCTCAGCACCGCTACCCTTTGTATAGGCAGCTGCTTCCTGCCCCAGGCTCTCTTCCTCTCCTTGCGTTAGGTCTTCCTCGGAGCTGCTAAGGTTTATGGAAGCAGGCTCCTTAATTGGGTGCGTGTGGGGGGGGTTCCCCCGAACTCCCGTTTCTCTTCACCAGCCGGTGAAGGTTTCTTAGCTTTAATAGGCCCTGCAGCGGCCCCTATTCCTCCTGAATATTCTTTCCTATAACCAAGCTCTTTGGCTTGCCTCTGTTGTCCCGACTTCCTTGCCTGTTTCTCTTTTCCAAGCTCCATGGCTTGATGCCGGCTACCACACCCTGGTTCTGATAGCTTGGAGCAGACCTTTTTTGAAACCTCTTGACTTGCCCTACTAGCTGTGCTTCGGGCTGGATCCTTACAACATAAGTAGACTAAAGCGAAAACCACACGAGCAAGAGGCCAGCTGATGCAGCAGCGGCAGTGAATGAAAATTCGCTCACAACGAAGGTTTCCACCCCAAGCATACCTTCCAGAGATGTACCTTGACTCCTGCAGTTTGTTAACTCGCCCCAAAAACTTGGGTGGTCTTCCGCAGAGCCTTGAAATTCCTGGGTTTCGGAGGCCAGATGTTCCGCACAACTCCCGAGCCCCTTTTCGCCCCGCGAATAAGGACACAAGAGACAATAATCGGGTGTCACTGCAGACAAGGATTTACTTCTTGTAACAGTAAAGCGGAAAGACGGAAAAAGCCGGAAGCGGCACCACTTAGATACACCCTAGAGTGACGTGTTCACTTCTGATTGACTGTTCACTCATCACCCAATATTACGCCTCAGGATTGGCCAGTGACTTGGCGGGCTTTCTGCCTTTGCAGCTGCGCAGATAATTGTTTACCAGTGGGAAAACACGAGGCCAGCGCCATCTTGGAATGGCAAACGTAACCACTGACCACGGCTTCCTACACAATCCAATATTGGAAATAATAGTCTTCATTTAGAAGGCTGGTTCTAGACATTTCCAGAGACATATTGGAAGTTAGCTGCAGTTCTCTATAATACTATGTTAGCAAGAGATAAAGTTAGGACAGGATCTGGATTTCAAACAAGTGTTAACACATGCATTAAGGCTCTTTTCATTGTCAAGTTAAAATTACTTTTGTTTCTTCCACAGTATTTAATGTAAGTTGCATTGATTGTACACTTTCTAATTGTGTTAGTGTGTTGAAATGTTGGGAACCGCACTAGCCCCACGTTCGGGCGCCCAAAGTATGTTACGGCCTGAGCAAAATGTTGAGGCCTGGGCTGCCCCGCGTTTGGTGGGCCACTGTATCCTGTTCTAAGCTGCTACTCCGGTCCGCGGGTCAGGGTTCAGCAAGAGAGAGAGTGAGGACAGACTCGAAGAATGGAGACCAGACAGAGTGTGTTTCAATCCCATTTATTCCTCAGTCTCTCTTCCTCTAAGTGTCTTCAAGTCCCAAGTCCTAAGTTCCTAGTCCCTAGTGCCTCCAAGTTCCAAGTTACTTCTTCCAAGTTCTCTTCCAAGTGCCTGCTACCTAATGCCTAATTCCTACTCCAAGTTGTACTCCAAGTTGTACTCTCTGAAGTGTCTCCTAAAAGTGTATATTTCCTCTAAGTGTCTTCTTCTCTGTCTCCTCTGTCTGATTCTCTGATCTCTGTCTGCCTCTGCCTTTTATCTCTCTCACTTCTAAGCCGTGTCTTTTGGTCACACCTTTAATCATGCCCTTAGGTCTTGTCTCTAAATCTGATCTCTACACTTCTAAGTCAAACTCTTAAATTACACACCTTTAATCTCACACACCTTTAATCTCACACACCCAAGGTATCTAAACCAAGATTATCGGAGTGTTCTCAGCTGTTGTAGGCTATTGTAATCCAAGTCTCATGTCAGGGTATATGGCTCAAGATGGCTGCAAAGCTGATAGCCGCTTTCTGCTAAAAATCGGCCCCCAACATTGAAACCCTAAATAACAGTTACAGAGTTCTATCAACCAGCTTTTGTTTTAGTGCCCTGAGTGTCATAGAATCTTGGTCTTCTGAAAAAAAGCTTGCAAGTACTGGAAGAAGTGAGTCAGGCTATAAGCAGAAGCAAGAGGGTATAACAGTTGATTATTGCTGGTATAACAGCTTTAATTACATTAATTGCTAGCACCACTGCTGCTGCAATTGCTTTGACACAAGAAGTTAAGACAGCTACTTTTGTTAATCATTTAGCAAAAAATGTTACTAATATGTTGAATATACAAGAGGATTTAGATAGGCATTTGGAACAACAGATTGATGCTCTTTATCTTATTCAAATTACTGAAAGAGGTTCAGAGTTTAAGAGTAAGGAGACATCTCCAGTGTCATGCCAAATACTGTTGGATTCATGTTAGTTCTAAAATTTAGAGTGGTAGTTATTATAATTAGGAAAAAGTTTAAAGTGTATTTGGCATAATTCTAAAATCTCTCTGGATGTTTTAACTTTGCATAGACAGCTTATGAATTTAAAGAATGCTGCTCAGCTGAGCGATGATGTGGCAGATACTGCTGATAAAATTACCTACGGTCTCAGGTCAGTATTTCTATTTTGGCCAAGCTTTAAGAATGGCATATATAGCTGGGTGGTGGTGGCGCACGCCTTTAATCCCAGCACTTGGGAGGCAGAGGCAGGTGGATTTCTGAGTTCGAGGCCAGCCTGGTCTACAGAGTGAGCTCCAGGACAGCCAGGGCTACACAGAGAAACCCTGTCTCAAAAAAACCAACCAACCAACCAACCAACTAAAAAAAGAATGGCATATATAGCTTGATCATGCTAGCCCCCTTTGTCCTGGAAATACTTTTATTCCTGCCCATTGTGTTAAAACTTGTCTTTAACAACATCAACATGTTGACAGCCATAGTACATGGCTTGAACTTAAAAATGCACCCTCCCACCAGACAGAATTATTAAATTAACAGGCTGGCAAGCCAAGGGTGGTAATATTTTGCACAGAGCCTTACCAAATCTAAGACAGAAGTGCATTGCTTTTAATAATGCATATTCCATGATGGCTAAGGAAGGCATTCTTTGTCAGAACAACCTAAGACAAGCTCAGTCTTGTTTATTAAATAAAAAAGGGGAAGAGGCAGTGAGATTTTGGGCTGCTTGGCAGGAATCTGACATTGGCCCAGGACAAAGACATGGGCTTCAGATAGGAATATGACATTAGGCTAGAAAAAAAGAAGTAATTTCTGGCAGAAATCTAAATCTTAGGCTAGAACACAAGAAGTAGGCTTCAGACATGAAAATGATGTTGGGCTAGGACAAGAAATTTGGCTCAGATATCAGTCACCCTGATAAGCCCTTAGAAACAGTCATCATGGGAGTATTCATGGAATTTTATTGCCTTGCTTGTTCTTTGACTATTTGTGTTTATTGTCATGCTTGTTCTTTGACTATTTACATCTATTGTATTGCTAATTCCTCAACCTAGAACTGATCTTAATACTTGCATGTAATTAAATTGGATAAAGCTAAAATGGAGGAAGGAGGATGGGATAGGGGGTTTCTAGGGAG